>NW_024751395.1:206171-349720 GCF_018991925.1 Homarus americanus
CCGACTGTATAGTACATAGAATATTAAAACACACACAAGGATAAGAGACGGCATTGTTGTCAGTGTTTACACCCATAATGTCAATTATCCACCTGAAACTAAAAAAAATAAGACTGGTTGTTGTTGTAGTAAAATCAATGTAAAAAAATATGTATGTTTTAATTAATGTTATTTAATGTACAGTAGAAGTAACCACTGATATTAAAGAAAAAGTGTGACAGTAGAATGCCATTGTATACATGCACACTCAACGAAACAGTCATTTATCTTAAGAATCTGTACAAGAGATTCATTATTGTTTATTACTGAATATGTATTTGATTGAATTAATGTTAATATACATATGTGAAATGAACAATGCAATTCATTAATAATACAGTGGTCCCTCGGTTAACAAACGGTTCGATTAACAAAACTTCGGTTAACGAATTAGCTCCCATAAGGATTTTCAGTTCGATTAACGAACAAAACTTCGATTTACAAAATCCTTACGACAAACACGTTTTGTTGTGCGCATCAGCTGAGAAGCTGATTAGCCAGTCCGCCAATGCAGTAATCAGTTCTGGGTTTACATTCGTTGTATGTATACTTTTTCTGTGAGTTGGAACCAATTACCCAAAATCCCATTGAAGTAATAGATTCGGTTAACAAACGACTCTATGGAACGAGTTGTGTTTATTTAACCGAGGGATCACTGTACGTAGAATATTATAACACACACGAGGAGACAAGACGGCATTGTTTTCGTGAGTGGCGATGGTTCTACATAAGAAACTGAAGAAAAAAAGACCCTCGTTGTAGCTGTAGTGAACTTAATTTAAAAAAATTTAATACCTGTACTGTATGTTTTAAGTAATATTATTTAATGTTAATAAATGGAACACTAGAAGTGGCTAACCACTAATGGTAAAGAAATAAGGTGAGACGATTGGGAACTCCAACGTATGAACAGCAAGTGCGTACATGTGAAAACATATCGTCATTTCTCTACATATGAATATGAAAGCAACACTTATTTACTATTCATATATGCTTTAAATAATATTTACGAATGTATAACAAAAATTCCACTCACCAATGGTGGTAAAGTCTAAAACATAAGGACAGCCAATGAATATTGTGCGAGTTTTTACTCAGATGACCAAGTCATCAGGTTCAACTCTGGCTGAAGCTGTAGGTTCAATTTTGACTGAAGCTGTAGCTTTTCATAAAGCTGTTGCTGAAACTGTTACTGAACCTAAAGTTAATGTTGAAGCTGCTTATGATGCTCAATTTAATGATGTAGCTGAAGTTTATGGCTTAGGCCTTCGAATAATAAAGCTGTCAAAAGAACCTTGCACAGCTGCTTTCTTTTCTCATTATACATGTTTATGTAGAGGTCATTTTCATTTATTTAAATTTTAATGCTTTGTTCTGTTAATGGATCCACTTCAGAAAATATGCTCATTGCTTGCTCCATATAATATCCACATCTAATTTCTCGGCTAAGCCTATTCACTTTCTACAGTGATCCCTCGGTTAACGAGATTTCGGTTAACGATTTACCTTCCAAAAGATTCTTAACTTCGGTTAACGAGCAATCCCTCGATTAGAGAGTTTTTTACAAACCGACCTCAACATGTTTTCGCTTGCATTTGGCGGTCCACCAGCTGTAGTATTAGTCCGCCAATACAGTAATCGGTTTTAGGGCTTAAATTCCTTACTATTTTAGTAAATATCAAGAAGTTTATACTATTCAATAATTTTAAAAGTTTAATATTAACATTTTTTAGTCATTCTAACAATTATTGAACATAATTGAAGGTAAAGAAACTAGTTTCTGATGCGCCATCCAGCCTGTTAACACACAAACAGGCGTTAGTCTCTCTTTTCAGTGGAGGTAACATATTGCTTGAGACTCTTCAACTAAATGCTTTTTTTCTGTGTTTCCAAGCAAATTATTGGTCATTTTGAAATTTACTTTACATATTGACATTATATAATGCAGTGCAGTGTTGATTTAAAGAAAATAATCTTGAATTACAGCAAGAGAACTAAAATTTTATGGGTGAAATAGCACCATGGGGTGACTTCTCTTCCACCCCAATGCCTTCTCTTCTCTCTTCTCCTCCACCCCCATTCTAATTCCCATCATCATCATCATCATCCAGGAACCTTTTACATACACACCTCAAAGTAAGTGTACTTTTCTTCCTTTTTTGTTAAATTTAGGCAATTTTTGGTGAGCTGGAACCAATTACCCAAAAACCCATTGAAACAATGGTTTCGGTTACGGAGTTTTTCGGTTAGCGAGCAACCTGCTGGAACGGATTGTGCTCGTTAACCGAGGGACCACTGTATTAGCTTTTGAAATAACACTGTTGTAGGAAACTTGAGAAAGTTTTTCTCCCTGTTCCAGATGAGTGAAAACAAAAGGCCCGCCAAAGTCCGACTGTTGTTTACCACTCATTAGCCAGGCAGCTTCTTTGCGCAAGGCGCTCTTCATTTTTTTTATGGTAATTTTTATTTTTGTTCAAGCTGGAATGCGACGTCAGCAATGTTACCTAGGTATGCTAATTCCTAGCCAATTCGCCAGGCCAACATACAGGCAATTAAAACATCTAATAATTACTTAATAAGTAATATTATGAGGACACGTCGCTACCTGGCATTTAATTGCAATTCTCAAAACCCCCTCCTTCACCCTCCACCATACGCATCACAACCTTCATCTCTTGCCTGGCAATTTAGCTATACATACACACAAAGGGAAGTTTCGCGAATTTGTGTTCTAATTGCTGAAATACTACGCTCCGCGAGGATATTATATACGGTATTTGTACTTATTACCACAGTGATGAAGAAGAGTTACTTGTATTTTGTTATATCTCTCAATTATTGTATTTGGGACAAATTCTTATACGATTTCTGGTCAGTCATGGCGACCACAACACAAGTTCTTTATGAAGCCATTTTGATTGTTATGAATATTCCTTGCCTTTAAGTCACTCGGTGAAGGTCGCTGCGCCCTCCCGGGCTCGTCTTCACTAAAAGAGAATATGTGAATATATCTATTTATATACTGTACAGTGGTCCCTCGGTTAACGAGCACAATCCGTTCTAGAATGTTGCTCGTTAACCAAAAAACTCGTTAACCGAAACCATTGTTTCAATGGGTTTTTGGGTAATTGGTTCCAGCTCACCGAAAATTGCCTAAATTCAACAAAAAAGGTAGAAAAGTACACTTACTTTGAGGCGTGTATGTAGAAGGCTCCTGGATGATGATGATGATGATGGGAAATAGAATGGGGGTGGAGGAGATGGGAGAAGAGAGGGCATTGGGGTGGAAGAGAAGTCACCCCATTGCGCCATTTCACCCATAAAATTTTAGTTCTCTTGGTGTAATTCAAGATTATTTTCTTTAAATGAACACTGCACTGCATTATATATTGTCAACATGTAAAATAAATTTCAAAATGACCAATAATTTGCTTGAAAACACAGTAAAAAAAGCATTTAGTTGAAGAGAGTCTCAAGCAAGATGTTACCTCCACTGAAAAGACAGAGAGACTGGCGCCTGTTTCGTGTGATGCCAGGCTAGATGGCATGCATAAAACTAGTTTCCTTACCTTCAATTATGTTCAATAATTGTTAAAATGACTAAAAAATTTAATATTAAACTTTTAAAATTATTGAATAGTATAAACTTCTTGATATTTACTAAAATGGTATGGAATATAAGCCCTAGAACTGATTACTGTATTGGCAGACTAATACTACAGCTGGTGGACCGCCAAATGCAAGCGAAAAAATGTTGAGGTCAGCTCGTAAGAAACTCGTTAATCGAGGGATTGCACGTTAACCGAAGTTAAGAATCTTATGGAAGGTAACTCGTCAACCGAAATCTCATTAACCGAGGGACCACTGTATACGTATACAGTCAACCCTCACTTTACGCGGTTAATGTAACCCACAGGGTACCGCGGAAAGTGAGAAACGCGTAAAGTGAATAACATAACATATGGGATTAAATGAAATAGAGACCAGCTGACCCCCAAACTCCACTTTTTCCAACACAGTACCTATGTTCTAGTAAAAACAACATCTTAACTTTATGATGGTACATGCACACAATTAATACTTAAGAAAAATAGAGAAATACAGTTGCCAAGTTAATGTCCATTCAAATAATGGACTCAACTCCCTCCCCCTCTTCTCACACTACACTCGCTGGCTCTTCCCTCTCTGAGAAATTTTTGGGGGAAAACCAGGCATAATAATAAATAATACCTCAAACTAAAGTTAGGATAATATAATTGACATTGCTGGATTCCTTGTAAGACCAGGAATATTTTGAATATAAATGTCATATACACCTAGACCCCGACTTACGACTACGTGGACTTACGACCGTCGGGACTTACGACCGCCTCAGATATAGATAAAAAAAAAAAATTTTTTTTTTTTTTTTTTTTAAATGACACACGCATTTTCTATACCGAAACGTTTCCAGTTAATGTAGTCTCCATGTATAATTAGAAAATTATGGGGGCCCATGTGCATTCAGCTGACTACATTAAAGGTTAAGTGCTCAGTCACACTGTATCCATTCCTTATTATTTATTACTTTCACTGTACTGTATCCATTCATCATTATTCATTACTTTTACTGTACTGTATTTCATTGTAGATTTTAATTAAAAAAAAAAAAAATTATTAATATTTTTTTTTTTTTTCATCTATGTCGGACTTACGACCATGTCGGACTTACGACCTGGATTTGGGTCCCTAACCCCGTCGTAAGTCGGGGTCTAGGTGTATTTTGCACAAAAGATAACATATTTACTCAGAGTAAACATTATATCTAAAATTTGTATGTCTAATGCAAAATCTATGATGTTTATATTCAAAATGATCATCAAATTGTAAGAATGCCAGCAATGTAAATTATATTCTGGCCGGGTAATTTGTATGAATTTTATGAGCTAAAACAAATATCTTCAGTTAATAAAAAAAAAAAATATTCTTCACGACACTATCTGTCAATCAAAGTACCCCACCTTGCCCTCCCCCCTCTTCCAATGGGCCAGATGGTCGGTCCGTCCCAACCCTACCCCCCACCCCCCACCAACCCTCCCTTCAAGAGAAAGGTTGGGTGAAAAAACTAAATTTTAACATTTAGTATTAAATAATACCTCAGATTAAAGTTAGGATAATATAATTGACATTGCTGGATTCCTTGTAAAACCAGGAATATTTTGAATATAAATGTCATATATTTTGCACAAAAGATAACATATTTACTCAGAGTAAACATTATATCTAAAATTTGTATGTCTAATACAAAATATATGATGTTTATATTCAAAATGATCATCAATTTGTAAGAATTCCAGCAATGTAAATTATATTCTGGCCGGGTAATTTGTATGAATTTTATGAGCTAAAACAAATATCTTCAGTTAATAAAAAAAAAATATTCTTCACCTGTGCAAGGTGGTCGGTCGCCGGTCCCTCCCTCCCTCCCTCCCTCCCACCCCCCACCAACCCTCCCTACCAGATGAATGTGTGGGAATACCAGACTGTTTACCTTTTTAGTAATAAATAATAAATCAGACTAAAGTTAGGATAATATAATTGACATTGCTGGATTCCTTGTAAGACCAGGAATATTTTGAATATAAATGTCATATATTTTGCACAAAAGATAACATATTTACTCAGAGTAAACATTATATCTAAAATTTGTATGTCTAATGCAAAATCTATGATGTTTATATTCAAAATGATCATCAAATTGTAAGAATTCCAGCAATGTAAATTATATTCTGGCCGGATAATTTGTATGAATTTTATGAGCTAAATAAAAAAATTATACTTCACCCGCGTAAAGGGGTACACCCACCGCGGAATGTGAGCATCCTGGGCACGTGTAAACGTGGAAACGCGGAATGTGGGACCGCGTAAAGTGAGGGTTGACTGTATATGTATATTGTTTACGATCTTCTTTGTTCCAATTATTCACGTGCTAGTATGAATACCATGAGTGTCTCTCTCCCTACTCTTATGTTCGTTCACAAAAAACCTTGGGGCTTCCGCCCTTGGGTATCTTATTGCTCTCAGCATAAAGGCCAGAGTTGAGTTTTTCTCTTCATAAATTTATTTTTTGATGTCCTCAGTAGCTGGTTCAGCCTTTCCAGGCGAACTTTAGCGAGGCTGCTAGACTTAGCGTTCCTTCCTGAATGTTGACCTTCCTGTCTTCCGAGCAATCTAGAGTTATGTTGAAATGGACTTTACATCCTTCTATGGGTTATATGAGAACAATTCAGGGTGGAATTCTCAACCCAATAAATATTGCTAGAGTACTAGTGAACGTTGTTGCCAATAGAGCGCTATGTTAGGGTCTCAGCACTGTCAACCCTGCCGGGTGATAGTGCGCACGTAGGAATTTTCCCTTAAGTTTTTACTTGGGGGATAATGTCTGTGCCCCTGATTGGCAACAAATAAAGATCTTGATGATCCCTCCAAATAAAATGTTCTGAATGAAATTATTAAATAAAAAAAAAATCATTGAATTCAGGGATACTTGATATAACAGTCGGGAAAGAGATACGACATAGTGAGTTATTTGTTTATAATTGTCAAATGAATGACTTATATAACAATAAGAGATCTTAATGAATTAACTTACTAATACTATAACATTTATGAGTCATATTGATTAAGTTTGGGAGAAAATGCTGTCTCCCTTGCTTTTTTATAATGATATAATGTGACTCATGGTGTCCTCCTAGTTTAGATGAGTGATGTGCAACTGGAGGATGAAGGACAGGAGTCCGGGCCTATGGATGATGGAGGAGACTATGGAACTGTCCCTGAGGAGATAGTATTGAGTGATGAGCTACAAGGACTAGAAAGTTCAGCTCAGGCACTTCATACAAGGAATTGTCTGTCAGTAGAGAATTTGAATTCAGTAGTAGTAGTTTCACCCAAGACCCAAGGGGGCCATACTACATGTAATTATAAAAAATGTAGAGCGACTTGGATTACTAAGTTAGATCCTCATGTGGCTTTCATAATTCATAACAGCTGTGTCTCAAATAACCTATTTTCACCAATGGATTGTGCAGTTTGTTATGATCAAAATTTTCAATTTCATCAAGCTACAGGTGATAAGAAAGATTTATTGCAAATACAGATTAAAAATAGGTGGAATAAGGCCTTGAAGAGAATTTTTTTTTATGTACAACATTGGAAAGATCCCAAGTTGGCAGAAAGTTTAGGTTTATTGATGTTAGGTAAAAAACTTAATCCCCACTGAGACAAGCCTGTTTCTGTTAAGAAAAATAAGTTATTGGATCCTCCAGACAATGGAGCAATGGGAAGTCTACAAAATCCTCTATCTACTCAATCTGATTTCAGTGGATTCCAGGATCAGGACGATGATGCTGGTTCTAATAATAGTAATCAGTCTCTTGAGCAGGGTATTTTTGCTGACGTCGCATTCCAGCTTGAACAAAAAGCCGTTTTTTTCTAAAACCAGTTTTTGTGATATAGCTCGGAATGCGACGTCCATAACCCAGCCATCTCCACCCCTCGAGAGTTGACTTTTATTTCCTGCTCGCTCTGAGGCAAGAGATGAAGGTCGTGATGCGTATGGTGGAGGGTGAAGGAGGGGGGTTTTGAGAATTGCAATTAAATGCCAGGTAGCGACGCGTCCTCCTAATATTACTTATTAAGTAATTATTAGATGTTTTAATTGCCTGTATGCTGGCCTGGCAAATTGGCTAGGATTTAACATACCTAGGTAACATTGCTGACGTCGCATTCCGAGCTAGGGTATATCACAAAAACTGGTTTTTAGAAAAAACGGCTTTTTTTATAATATATAATGGGATTTAGTTATTACAGTGGTCCCTCGGTTAATGAGCACAATTCGTTCCAGAAGGTTGCTCGTTAACTGAAAAATTTGTAAACCGAAACCAGTTTCAATGGGTTTTTGGGTAATTGGTTCCAGCTCACCAAAAATTGCCTAAAGTCAACAAAAAAGGTTGTAAAGTACACTTACTTTGAGGTGTGTATATAGAAGGCTCCTGGATGATGATGCTGATGTGAATTTGAAGTGGGAGGTGGAGGAGGAGAAGGGAGAAGAGAAGGAAGTGGGGGTGGAGGAGAAAGGAGAAGAGAAGGCATTGGGGTGGAAGAGAAGTCACCCCATGCTGCCATTTCGCCCATAAAATTTTAGTTCACTTGGTGTAATTCAAGATTATTTTCTTTAAATCAACACTGCACTGCATTATATATTGTCAATATGTAAAATAAACTTCAGAAAGACCAATAATTTGACTGGAAACACAGAAAAAAGCGTTTATGTTGAAGCGAGTCTAAAGCAAGATGTTACCTCCACTGAAAAGACACAGAGACTGACGCCTGTATGGTGCGTTGACAGGCTGTTTGGAGCGCTAAAAACTAGTTTCCCTGTACTTAAATTATGTTAAATAATTGTTAAAATGACTAAAAAATTTGATATAAGACTTTTAAAATTATTGAATAGTACAAACTTCTTGATATTTACTAAAATAGTAAGGAATTTAAGCCTTAGAACCGATTACTGTATTGGCGGACTAATAAGACAGCTAGTGTGCAGGCGAAAACATGTTGAGGGGCGCTCGTAAGGAATTCGTTAATAGAGGGAATGCCCGTTAACCGAAGTTAAGAATCTTATGGAAGGTAATTTGTAAACCGAAATTTCATTAACCGAGGCGCTCATTAACCAAGATCACTGTATTTATATGAAAATGTAAATTTATTTTTATTTTTTTTATATTTTGGTCGTACACATGAATGAAATAAGGATGTTAATTGAATTGGGTCCTAAATTAACTAGGGTCTTATATATGAAAAGTTGTTGGTCAAACCGTTGTTATCGGAGGCTTTACTGTATACAGTTGAGTCTGGATTTACGTGGGTTTGGTTAACGCGTTTGGTCATTTAAGCGGTGCCTTGCCGGAATCAAAATGCTTTAATTACGCGGTAAATTAGGTCATTTACACGGGAAGTGGCGCAGGCAGGGTGCACACAAGGTCGCCCAGTCATCAAAACATTACCGAGTTCTTCACCCACCATAGCCAGCCCAAGTCAGTGATAGTGAGGATATGGACATTGAGGGGTTTGACAAAGAGGCCCTGCAAGCCTCTGTGGTGGATAGTGATATAATTGATACAAGTGAAACAGGTGAGGGCCAATAATCTGCCCTCTGGCTCGGAACCAACCCCCCATCCCCGTGTGCCCAGCCATCTTTTCTACTAACGTAAGTGTTAAAAAACCTAATATTATTGATATTTCTCTTAATTATTAATTGTGTGTGCATGCCATCATAAAATTAAGATGCTATTTTGACGACAAGCTACGTTTGTGTCGGAAAAAGTGGAGTTCGGGGATCGGCCCAGTCTCTATTTCAATTAATCCCATATGTTCTGTTATTTCATTTACGCGTTTCTCATTTTACGTGGGCCTCCACGGGTTCAATTGACTGCGTAAATGTAGACCCAGCTGTATTGTATTTATATGCACAAAATCATATGTTTTCCCCTACAAAACCACTTTAAAATAACTTTCAATAATTGTATGACGAAATATACTAAAAAAAAAATCCATAAAATATCCTTGTAAAATAGGGGTGCATTTTATGCGGTGGTGTGTATTATATGCCGGCAAATAAGGTACTTGAAGCAACTGCTCAGGAGTGAAGTAGCTACGGCATCTGTACATCATTTCCAGCTTTTGGGAGGCAGCTTTAACAATGTTGAGGATGTATGACTTCCATGACATATTAGAGAAAATGGTGAGGCCGAGCATATCTATTTAGAATTTGGCAGAATGATAGAGTCTTGAAATGTGATTGGTTTATTCATTAATCATTTGTTTAAGTGCACAAGTTGCCAAACTGAACCGTCATATAGCACTCAAAGGTAGTAAATAACATTTTTAAGAAGGTATCTTCATAACAAATATTATACAGTGTGTTATAGTGACCCCTGTTGTAAGCTGGTCTATGGAAAGCTCTCACACGAACGCATCTAGAGTAAATAACCTTCGGATACAGCTTATCCCTTTATTTTCAAGTCATATTACAAATTACTTACAGTACTGTATTTTTTCTGTATTTCTGAAGAGGTTACGGTATTTTAATCCTGATGAACCAAAAACCATAAGAGGCCAATCATATGAGAATATAATACTGAATCAAAAAATAAATAAACCTGGCAAATGTGGCAACATCTGATCAGTTCCAGGCTGCTTATATATTCGAGTGTCTTAGTTCTCAGTAGGCCTAAAGCAAATCTGATTATACCACTGTACAGTATTCAATAAGTGTTGTTGATTTCATATTTTTTTTTTAGTTAATCTTCCCCATTTCTTAACTTTGGGGGGGGGGGGGATTTCTGGTGACCAGAGCATCTCAGAGTCCCAAAAAAGTGAATCCGATATATTGAAGTCCGATTTATCCAGGTTTTACTGTACTGTGCAAATATAAATATTTCTTTATATGTACATTGGTCCCTCGGCTAATGAGCACAATTCGTTCCAGAAGATTGCTCGTTAACCGAAACCATTGTTTCAATGGGTTTTTGGGTAAATGGTTCCAGCTCACCGAAAATTACCTAAAATCAACAAAAAAGATAGTAAAGCACACTTAATTTGAGGTGTGTATGTAGAAGGCTCCTGGATGATGATGCGGATGTGAATTTGAAGTGGGAGGTGGAGGAGGAGAAGGAAGTGGAGGAGAAGCATTTTACTGCTTCTTGGAAGATGAGTCACCTTCCATGAAAATGTCAGGAACCTCTGAACTGACAGATTCTCCACCATAAACATCCTCTCTCCTTCTTGAAGTGGAAGGCTGAGGGCTAGCATCTTGTTCCCTCTGCCTTTTACTAAAGAAAGAGTCAATTTTGGTCTGTGGGGCATCTCTCCTCCTCATCATTAACTGATGTTTAAATCAGGAGACCACTGTGTCCTCAACATAACACAAAGCTAGTTCAGATTTTTCCACATCTGGGTGCCTTGAAGCCAGTTTCCTGAACTTTTCCCAGTGGTGAACAACATCTTTCAACTCTGAAGTTGACATATGGTCATCACTTTCCATTTCCTCCTCACCTCTGTCAGCCTCTAACATCTCATCCAGTTGCTGCAAGTCTTCAGGAGTAAGTTCCTGTTCATGAGACATCTACCAGGTAGTAGGTAACAGGCAGCTACCAAACAGGGAGGTACTACAGATTGTACCTCTCTAGTCCGGCATTCTGTGGTCCGGAAACTCCCGTGGTCCGGAATGATTTTAGTTTGTCCAATAGGTAGATAGGCAGCTTTTTTTTTTTTTTTTTTTACTTATCTGAATTATTATTACAGGAGTATTAAATTTTTGCCCCTCAGGCCCCAATGTGGGTCAGTGACCTATGCCCGGGTGGGCTAATCCCCTTAAAAAACAAAAAAAATAAAACAAAGCCGCGGGAAATTAAGGTTTGTTTACATCCGGCAGTTCGGCTGCTCTCTCTCTCTCTCTCTCTGCTTGTCTATACAGAGTACAACATTTAACCCTTCAATATATATGAGCAGTAAATAAGTGTTGCTTTCATATTCTTATGTAGAGTAATGACGATATATTTTCACATGTGCGCACTTACATACGAGCAGTCTCACTTTTTTTTTAACCATTAATGGTTAGCTACTTATATTGTTCCATTTATTAACATTAAATAACATTACAGGTACTTCAAGCAACCATATTAATTTTTTTACATTAATTTTACTACATCTAAACTCAGGGTCTTATTTTCTTCAGTTTTATATGTAGAACCAATCAGTCACTGGTTTCGTAAGCTTTAACATAAACAATGCCGGCAGCCGTCTCGTCTCCTCTAATATTCCACGTATTATTAATAAATTTTATTGTTAATTTTGCACACACGTACATTAATTCAATAAAAACAAATTCAGAAACATTAATTAAAATATATATGAACAGTAAATAAGTGTTGCTTTCATATTCTTATGTAAAGTAATGATGATATGTTTTCACGTGTGCGCATGCGCACTTACATATGCGATCTCTCTTTTTTCTTTACCATTATCGTTAGCTACTTCTATTGTTCCATTTATTAACATTAAATAACATTACTTAAAACAACCGTATTAATTTTACTACAGCTACAACCAAGGTCTTATTTTCTTCAGTCTTATATGTAGAACCAGTCAGTCACTGGTTTTGTAATCAACGAATACAATGCTGTGTCATTTCCTCGTGTGTTTTAATATTCTACGTATTATTAATGAATTGTATTGCTCATTTTGCACACATAAACATTAATTCAATAAAAAAGACATTCAGTAATAAACAATAATGAATCTTTTGTACATAAGAGAAATGACTCTGTTTACACGATTATGCACGTCGTCTGCACGTTGGCGGGCCGTTCAAACCCGTCGAAATTCAAGTTTCCGCCGTCAAAATTTTTATTTATTTATTTTTTGTGTGTTCCAATAAAATACGTTAAGAATTAAAAACTCGCGAAATTTGAGAAGCTACTATACGACATTTAACCCTTCAATATGTCTTCAAAGAGACCATGACGCAGAGAAAGTGGTGCTAGTGCTTCCAGGCACAAGCACAAGTCACTATCTATCCAGGAAAAGGGTGAATTTCCATGGTCCGGCACCGGTCAGGTCCTGAGGTTGCCGGACTAGAGAGGTACAACCTGTACCGCCTGGGAAGATATTGGAAGCATAATGTATTGTCTAATGGTAGACCCTGCTGTCATATGGCATCACGAAAATTGTGACCAAGTCCCAAGTTGCTGATCTGACTTTCTGCCTCATTTACACACAATTGCAGGGTTTCAATTGTTTCTCTTTCCTTGACAATCACAACATACATAATGTATATCGTTTCTCATTCTTGATTTATTTTTCCCGTTTTTGTATTTATTTATGGTTATTATTATTAGTAGTAGTAGTAGTAGTATATTATTTTTATTTTTTGTAGCCTACAGGTATTTTGTTATTATATTTTTAATAATAATAATAATAATAATAATAATAATAATAATAATAATAATAATAATAATAATAATAATAATAATAATAATAATACCGGTAGTTATTATTGTTATTCTTGTTATTATTATTATTATCATTATCATCTTTATCATATTTTCGCCCCCTAGGCCCTGATGTGGGTCAGTGACCTGTGCCCGGGTGGGCTAATCCCCGTGTAAAAAAAAAAAAAAAAAAAAAAGCTCTTCTACATCATCCTCCTCCACTTCAAGGCCCAATGACTGACCAAGGGACACGATTTCCTGGTGCAACTCTGTTTCATCCTGAAATCCCTCAAAATCATTGACTACTGATGGCCACAGTGCTTTCCATGAAGAAATGAGGGATCTAGTGGAGACTTCTTGCCATGAGAACACAATCAATTTTACAGTCTCCAGGATGTTAAACTGTGTCTTCCAGAACTTTGCAAGTGTTAGTTCAGGATCAATGGAAGCTGCCTGATGACACCTCCTGAACATTTTCTTCATGTATAGCTTCTTAAAGTTGCTGATCACATTCTGGTCCATTGGCTGTATGATTGATGGAGTGTTGGGAGGCAAAACAACACTTTGACAAAGTCAAATTGAGTCTCCAAGGTTCTGGCAAATTGAGGGTCATGACCAGGGGCATTATCCATTAGGAGAAGAGCTTTTAAAGGGAGTTTATTGGTGGTTAGGTAGCTCTTCACAGAAGGGCAAAACACCTCAACAGCCCATTCATTAAAGAGCTGTCTTGTCACCCATGCCTTACGGTTGGACTTCCAATAAACTCCAAGCTTTCGTCTTACCACGTTTTGTTGTTTGAACACCCTGGGGTTCTCAGAGTGGTATACAAGCATAGGCTTCAGTCGGAAATCCCCTGAAGCATTGGCACCAAGCAATAGAGTGAGACGGTCTTTCATGGGTTTATGCCCAGGTAAAGAGGCTTCATCTCTGGTTATGAATGTTCTTTTGGTCATCTTTTTCCAGAACAGCCCAGTTTCGTCCACATTGAACACTTGGTGTGGAAGATAATTTTCTGTATCCATCAGTTCTTTAAATTCCACTAAAAACTTTGCTGCCCCTTCCTTATCAGCACTGGCAACCTCACCATGCCTAACAACACAAAATATGTCACTTCTTTTCTTAAATTTTTCGAACCAGCCCTTGCTGGTCCTAAAATCTTCAAAGTCTGTGCCTGAAAAACCAGGTTGATCTACCTTTAAATGTTTGTATATTTCCCTGGCTCTTTCACAAATAAATTCAGTAGAAACTGAATCACCTTTCATCTGTTTTTCCCTAATCCAGATGAGAAGTAACCTCTCTGTTTCTGCTAATAGGGAACTACCTTTGAACACTCTGGTAGATTTGTCTCTCACTTTCACTTCCTTGAATTTGTCTTTCTGTGCAAGAATTGTCGACACAGTTGATGTCGACATGCCATATTCTTTGCTAAGCATATTTGTTCTAATGCCTTCTTCATGTTTTCTAATTATTTCCTGGTTCATCTGAATTGAAATCGCTTTTCTAGATTTCTTGGGACCCATGCTGGATTCAAAAACAATTTCAACACGTGACATTTTAAGTTTAATTGCTGTAAATAAAGAATATTTTCTTTAAATTAACACTGCACTGCGCTATATATCATCAATATGTAAAATAAATTTCAAAATGACCAATAATTTGACTGAAAACACAGAAAAAAGGGTTTATGTTGAATAGATTCTGAAGCAAGATGTTACCTCCACTGAAAAGACAGAGACTGAAGCCTGTTTGGTGTGTTGACAGGCTGTTTGGCGAGCATAAAACTAGTTTCCAGTACTGTACTTCAATTATGTTCAATAATTGTTAAAATTACTGAAAAATTAAATATAAAACTTTTAAAATGATTGAATAGTACAACCTTCTTGATATTTACTAAAATGGTAAAGAATTCAAGCCCTAGAACCGATTACTGTATTGGCAGACTAATACGACAGCTAGTGTGCAAGCGAAAACATGTTGAGGGGCGCTCGTAAGGAATTCGTTAATAGAGGGAATACTCGTTAACTGAAGTTAAGAATCTTATGGAAGGTAATTCGTTAACCGAGGCGCTCGTTAACCGAGGGCTCACTGTACATACAATACAAAAAAAGTAAATTAATACAGTAATAAATCAATGTAATTCTGAGCTGAGCTATCAGGGGAAGGGTAAGGTGACGAGCCAGGTGGTTAGGTGACGAGCCAGGTGGTTAGGTGACGAGCCGGGTGGCTGGGTGACGAGCCGTGGTGGGTGATGAGCCGTGGCTGGTTGACAGAGTCGGGTGGCGAGCCGGGTGGCTCGGTGGCTGGTTGACAGGTCAGGTGGGGTGACGAGACAGGTGGCTGGAGTGACGAGTCGGTGGCTGGGTGACGAGTCGGGTGGCTGGACGACTGGGTGGCTGGCGCGGGTGGCTGGGTGACGAGTCGGGTGGCGGGTGGTTGGGTGACGAGTCGGGTGGTTGGGTGACGAGTCGGGTGGTTGGGTGACGAGTCGGGTGGTTGGGTGACAAGTCAGGTGGTTAGCATCCTGTGTACCGCCGGCAAGGCCGTGGGCGCTCGTAACACTCGTCTTGCCCGCGGTGCCCACTGTTTCTCTGTGTGGATGTCGGTCACACTAGAATAACCCATTATAGTACATCCTTCTTTCCACCCACAGCCAAACTGTGGAATTCTCTGCCTTTTTCTGTGTTTCCACACTCAAACAATGTCTGACTTTTAAATGATGGTTTTCCAGAATCTTCGTGGTGTAGATTAATATAACCTTTTTCTTTTCTATTTTTAATTTATTTTTACTCTTATTTTTTCACCTCCTTGGCCCCGTTGTGGGTCAATGACCTGTGCCCGTTGTGGGTCAATGACCTGTGCCCGGGTGGGGTATTCACCGTAAAAAAAAAGCCTAAATGTAAAGAAAATAAACCGTGAGGGATGGAAAATATCTCCTCGGGCTCTGCTGACCTTAAGTGTGCAGCGTTGCCTCTTGCAATAAAAAAACACTTATTCGTTTATTGCATAGATTTGTTTTAGGTTCATTTGCTTTGTTGTTACAATCAATTATTTTTTTTTTTTTTGCTTGGAAAAAAAAATTATGTATATACCTGTACAGTACAGCTACTCCTCGACTAACGACATACTCGACCTACGACCACCCTCACATACGACCTGCCTCAGTCGGTACAACCACCCGCACATACGACCTGCCTCAGTCGGTACGACCACCTGCACATACGTCCGCCGCAGTCAGTACCAAAAATGCTTCAAATGACTCGCGTATTTTCTAGACCGAAACGTTTCCATCCAATACGAGAGCGTCGCGTGGACTGGGTCGCGCCGCCTCGTGGCTACAGCACCCATGCCGTAGAGCACTTAATTGGTGTTTGGCTGCCGTTGTTGTCAATAGTGATCGCGCTGTGTACTGACATTATTTTTTTATCTAATTCACCTAAGAATGACTGGCAAGCGTAGAAGTGAGAGTGCTGATGGTGCTCAGAAGAAAAGAAGAGTCAATTACTTTTGAGACGAAAATGAAGATAATAATGCAGTATGAAAATGGAAAAACTGTAGCTTCTCGCACTCGACCATATCTACTAATTTGAAGGACAAAGAACGTATTCGTGAGGTAGTGAAAGGATTAGCACCTATAAAGGGAATTATAATAATGAAGAAAAGACACGGTCCTATTCATGAGATGGAAAAATTACTTGTGATATGGATGGAAGACCAGATACGAAAGCCTTTTAACCCTACAGGCTAAGGCAAGAAGGCTTTTTGAAAGCCTGAAGGAGCAGGCAAGTGATGAGTGTGACCAAACCTTCACAACAAGTCATGCAACGATTTTGCTTGTACAAGGAGCACAATCAGCTATGCTGCTATTCTCTTCTACACTTTGACTTGCATGGGTTTCTGCAGCAGCTGCTGCACTAACTTTACTTGAGCTAGCTTCATCATCATAGTCGGCTTTGCTGATGCTGTCGGTGTCCACATCTTCTCCTATCCTCTTATCCTCAAACTTAGCATAGGCTACACCTTGAACGTAAGCACTGTCATCCCCAACACTGGCACTGCTAAAGTTACGAGCACTACTAGTAGCAACACAACTACTACTGAACAGGTCGGTTAATTTTCAACATTTAGCTGCATCAGCCTAAGAGACTTTTGTTTTCTTATCTCAAAATTTTTCAGCACCACCTTTGCATTTTTTACTGGGTCGACTTTCAATTGGCATTTTGGCACGTCACACAGATTCAGTGGCCTTCCACTCTCTGACTCTCTCCCACCCTCTATGGGTGTGTATGGTGGCGAGGGTATGTGCCAGTGTTGCCACAACAACAAAAAAAGAAAATCTATCAAAATTGCTAAAAAAAAGTTCAAATTTTTTTTGTGAAAATGTACCACACAAAACTGTTTATATTTTTCAGCATACAATTCAAATTGGGCAGTTCTTTGAACTGCTAATGTGGTGGTTAAGCAAAATAAACAAAAATTGGCACAAAGGCACAAATGAGTAGTCATGTGACTGCTGAGATACTGTAGGTTATGCAACTTCTAAGGCAGATGTCAGAAGCATATAATGGAAATACAGTATATTCTCGATTTAATGGAATCCAACATAACAAACTCTTGCTTTAGCGGAAGAAATTTTTTCCATTATTTTTCGCTCGATTTAGTGAACTAGTTCGCTAAATCGAGATCAATTCCGTTAATATGCTCACTCCTACGGAGACACCTCAGACACATGATATGTACAGTACGTAGAACCATGAGAAACATTATTCATGGTATACCGGTACCTTAAACTAGGGGGTTTGATGATTGTTTGAAATTTTTTTCAATTAATTCTAAACATTTTTTCAAATTGATAGTTGCACTCTTTTCACTTTCTCCCCCACACCACTTCCTTTCTGAGACTTCTGAGAAACTTTCAGCATGATGTCTAAGCACAGTAGTTAGTTGACCAAGAGGTAGCAGTGAACACGCGGTGGCGGCAGGACACAGACTGAGTGGATGTAAACAAACTCCACGTGCCAAGTGGTGCAGTTGGCACAAAATTTACTGGAATCATACTCGATTTAGTGAAGTAGTTCGCTAAATTGAGCGAAAATAATGAAAATTTGATTTAGCGGAAATTACGATTTAACGGAAAGGAGTAGCTCGAATTAGTTCGTTATATCGAGAAAATATTGTATACAGTAACTTATTTCAGGTTCTGTATTTTATACTCAGATTCTTTCTTGATAGTCAGACATCAAGTACGCTGAATATCGAGCAAAATCAGGCTAACTGAGAAAAGTAATATTTCTACTGTAATTTAGTGATGCATTATTGAGAGCCTGGCAGCCCAGTCATGTGTACAAATGGAGCTCAGCGATCTCCGTAGGACCACTGGTACTGAACGTGTAAATGTGATGGTGATGGGGGGGTCAGTGAGCTGCCTGCATTATTTAGTTTTCTTGATTTTTTTTTCTTGTCCTTGCCAGCCCGCCAGCAAACAGATTGACCAGCCCACTGGGAATTCTCCTGGTGCTCCAGATGGCCAGTCCATCCCTGATTTCAACTCAATCTACTTTTAATTCTCTACCAGATTTTGGCTAAGTAGCCATTTGCCTCCACCATGGGCCAATCAACAATTAGACCAGGTGCCCCAAATCACCTTTCTAATCACAAACAATGGAACCAATTTTCTCCTCCCTTAGGTTACTTGGGTTTACTCTAGGGTTATGATGCTGGGTAAGTTTTATAAGTTTCTCCACCTCTTGATAAAGACTGGCAGAATCAACAATGATACTGATGGGATTTGGGGAGTTTTGAAGGGAAACAGAAGGCATTTGTGGACCACAGGATAATGAATTATGAACTTTAATAGCCTTAATTTCTTTATAAAAACAAAAATTGGGGCACATAAGAATGCATCCCTATTTTTATCCTACAAATTAACTCTGAAAGAGAACAATTTGCTTGATAATGATATCTTTACAAACCAAATACAGAATACACCTTGGGTCCATTGTGTATTTGTATAATTTTCAGCATTTATTCTTCTATCTAACAAAAAAAAAACCCACTGCCATTACAACACAAAAAGTTGGAAGAAAGCATCCTACCTTCTCATCAATAACAGCAGAAAGCGGCATACAATCAAAAACATCATTTATATCACTCCAAACTTTCATCCCGAGCTCTTCACCAAACTTCGTAATGCATTCCCTGCCAAAAAATAAATGAAAAATTAGAAATTTTTTATATAAATCCTCATCTTTATTGTCATACAGAATATTAATTTATTCACAAACTTGTACCTTCCATATATACTTGTGTATAGGTTCAGTTTTTAAGACCATAATTTTAAGAAAAAAGTTTGTGAATGACTTAAAATCACCGAACATCTTTAATGGGTTGAAATCCATACATAATTAGGGAAGGAATACTAGAACTTTCACTTTATTAAAAAAAATAGTAGCTTCCAGTAGGGTAATTACTGTAAGAATGGAAAACTATCATTATTAATTTAGATTATTAGGTTCATGTGAGCAAATGACAGACAACTCAATAGGGTTGGGGGGGTTCAATACTGTATGCAGTGTGAAATGTTTTTGTCACTTTTCAAGGGCAACATGTTGTATAATTGCTGCTGTGATACTGTGCATTACTTTAGTATCAATTAAAGTGATATCCCGGTTAGCTGGAACAATTGGTGCAGAGCACTTCTGGGGATGAGAGATTTCCGGCTAACTGATGACTTTCTCAAACCCGGAAAAATCCCCCAGCCCCGGAAATATTTCCGGTTAATGGAAAAAACTTTCCGAGTGTTTAAACTATGCATCTTGTACAGACAAACACTAGCTAAAATACTCAATGTTTCTGTGTGCTGGGGAGTTTTCCAAGAGTCTAAACTAAAAATCTATATGATATGGTCGTGATGTGTGTCACATCAAGAACTGGTATTTTCCACTCCCTTGGAGCTGTGGGGGATTCGTGGGTCTCATGTAACTGATCTGACCTGACACAATGTCAGGTGGAGGTAGGGTGGGGTATTAGTGATCTCATATTACTGATCTTCTGATACAATGTCAGGTCACCCATAGTCGGGTGGGAGATTAGTGAGTCTGAGGACCTGAAGATGTCTTGAATAAACATGAAAACTAAAATACAGTATTTTTTATACTTACACTTATCGCATTATATCCCTTCAACATTACGTTACATAAGATTTTAACCCTTAGGCCCCGGGCTGACTAACACACCCAGGGTGATGTTCCAGAACGTCCACCTATTTTCCCGCCATTTTTTTTAAGTTGATTTTTTTCACGATGTAACCCCGCGGGCGGGTGGGGGGGTGTTAGTGTGCCAGCAGCCTCCTAACCCGGGGCTTAAGGGTTAAAATGTGGAGTGAGAAAGCAGAAGGGCGTGGGTGATTACAGAGATGGTGTGGTAACATGCACCAGTGTTGCAGAGCGCTAAGCTCCTCAACAGCTGATATTTTAAATAACCACCACGCAGTTAACCACGCATAAATTTATGTCATAAAATATAGGGGTGTCTGGGTGTGATGTTGTGGTTTTAATTAATAAATAAGCTATATTGTATCGTCAATGACAGTCATTTGATGAATAGTAGCGTACTACAATTGTCACTACTATTCATCAAACTACTGTACTATCATTAACAATACAATATTATTTATTTATTATTCATTAACTAATACCCTAACACCACATCATACACACACACAACACCTAGTTTACAGTCTATTGTGTGAGACACCGAGTTGGACGGAGGCAGGGAGGGAGGCAAGGAGGCTGGCACTCCCCTTTTCACCAATGATGAACCTCTTATGGTGTAGGTTTTATCATGGTCAATATGAGATATTAACACATTAAGCACAAATTATTACAGTAAACTTATCTAATAATTAATAAAAACTAAGTAAAACATTTTACAATGGGAATGGCAGGCATGGAGAGGCAGGAACCTTGTGGGGGGAGGTGTGCGGCCAGTTCCCTCCCTCCCCAAACCTACAACACAAGAGGACCCTGGAACATGACACAATATTTCGTAATTTTTCTATACATGATACAGCACAGTTCATATAAGGAATAATAATCATCCCATAGATTGTGAAAACAGTTTAGAAGTGTTTAAATCATAATAAGTCAGAGAAAGACTTCTAGTTGACACAAGTTTGATTAGGGAAATGAATTCTATAAACCTTAGTGATGGTTAGTACAAAATTGATAATATGTTACACAAATTTATTTGTCAGTGGCCCAAGGTTAAAAATACTTTGAAAGCATTTGAGGTAGATGTAGGATGGATGATTAGTGGGTCTCATATTTTTTACCTGACTTGACATAACTAGTAAGTTACATCACCCATTCTTATAAGCTCCTCTTATGTTTGCATTGGTGGTGGTGTGTGGATTATTTGATGCCACGTGTTTGACCTGACCTCATGTTTAGTAAGGTCACCCTGTGTACATAAGCCACTCTCAGTCAATGATAATACATACACCATAAGAGGCTGATCATACGAGAATATATAATATAATAAATGTTGGAGTGTGTGTGTGTTGGAGGTGTGTAACGCTGTGTGGATATTAATAACTAGGGCCCTTTTGTTGATATTTATAAAATGCATTAACGAAAATGAATGGAAATTAGAAATTAATAGATTTATAAATTGCAATAAGTTGGACGGTCCATCATTATTTTTATTTGTAATCTTTCATAAATACTGTATACGTACTTATATTACTTATATTAACAAATTTCCCTGAAAATCTCTTGATTTTTATACAGTATTACTTATTATTGAGTCATCCATCATGCCACAAGTTGACTTGTGTTTCATGAACTATGTATACACATATGTGTAGTGAGGAGGTTGGGGAGTGCTCTCGGTATCTCATAGCCATAAGGACTGATTGACGTTAGCTTTCAGTTGCCATTTAGGGATTTTTCCAAAGCAATTACCGTATTTTTCGGCTTGGAAGACGCACTTTTTATTACAAAAATATACCTTGAAAATTACCATGCGTCTTCCACGACGCTAGTTGATGGGCTGTAGCCGAGGTTTTCTTAGGGTCAACTGAAATCAGCCCCTTACAAAGACTGTTACCTCATTACAGTACTTAACAATTACAAGTATTCTCTATACAGTACTATAAAACTATTGATTTAACTAATATTGTTGATATATTGCAAAAAAACAAATAATAAACCCTTGCTGCTGTGTGGTTTGTTTACTATTGGCAGTGGTGCGGCAGCGCCATCTATTGAGGAATTGCTAAAGGTTGTCTGCTGGTCTCAAAGTGCAGGAATGTTTGTTTCTTCATATGTAGGCTCTCATATTTGGACACCTATTTAGACTGTAAAAACCTCGCAAAATTCAAATCGTCCAATTTTAAATACATCATCATTTGGAGAGAATTAATTTGAGTCTGGTACTTTCAATGTTTGGCTAAATTTTGCCTTATTTAAGCTACTTTTTGGGTGATTTACTACCTGTAATAAAGAAACATCCAAATAAACCAACGAAAATAACACAGATAAAGTTAAATAAAAACTAAAAACAACACAGAAAAAGGTTTTATGTTCTACAGCTTCAGCTAGAGTTGAACCTGATGACTTGGCAACTTTGTCATCCAAGTAAAAACACACACAACAACATTGACTGTCCTTATGTTTTCAACTTTACCACCACTGGTGGGTAGAATTTTTGTTATGAATTCAGAAACATTAATTAAAAAATATATGAACAGTAAATAAGTGTTGCTTTCATACTCTTATGTGGAGTAATGACGATATGTTTTCACATGTGCTCACTTACATACGCGATCTCACTTTTTTTCTCTATCATTAACGGTTAGCTACTTCTATTGTTCCATTTATTAACTTTAAATAACATTACTTAAGACAACCATATTAATTTTTTTACATTAATTTTACTACAGCTACAACCAGGGTCTTATTTTCTTCAGTTTTATATGTGTACCAATCAGTCACTGGTTTTGTAAACATTAACGAAAACAATGCCTTCTCGTCTCCTCGTATGTATTAATATACCGATAATACGTATTATTAATGATTTGTATTGTTCATTTTGCACACTCAAACCCGTCGAAATTCGAGTTTCCGCCGTCGAAATTTGAAATTGTGTAGTGGTTTTTTTTTTTTTTTTTTTCCAAGAAAAATTAAAAATATTGTGTTTTTAGTCTTTTTATTGAGTATAAATTAGTGAGATACTTGACACTGCTTCTTAGCTACTAGATCTTGAATGCGTGGTTGAATGCCAGAGAGTGCACAACGTAAATCCCCTTCAACGTTCAGCCAGTTTCTGTACTTGGTCTCGACAGCAACGAGCGTGGAATATGCAGCTTCACAAAGATACGTGGATCCGAACATAGTTAGAATCCGAAGAGCCTGATGTGAGATCAGAGGGTAAACAGGAAGGTACTTGACCCAGAAAGTCTCAAGATCCAGTTCTTTGAAGTCTTCCTTAGCTGTGGAGTTGAACTTCAACTCAAGAAACTCCTCTTGCACTTCATCCAAAACATCAGCTACTTCACATTGAAATGGGTTCCCAATTAATTTCCAGGCTACACGCTTCTCATCTATCTCTGGGAAGTATCTGATGAATTCTGTTTTCAAGTCAGTTAGATGAGTGATTATTTGTTTCTTTAACTCAGAATCAAGGTTACCGTGAATGAGAGCAGAATCCAAGTTACTAAAACTGGCTGTATTTCCCTGCTGAATTCGACACTTCCAGAGGTCGAGTTTGGCCATGAAGGTTCGAATGGTGTCGTGGTGCATGATGATGTTGATGTTTTTCCCTTGTAGTTTAAGGTTGAGAGCATTCAACGCTTCAAATATGTCCACCAGGTAAGCTGGAGATAGCTGGAACTTGTCATGGAGATCTGCCTTCTGCTTCGAATCAAGAAATATTGCTACTTCTTCTCATAGTTCATAAACCGTCCAAGCATGTTCCCCTTTGATAGCCATCGTACGTTCGTGTGAAAAAGCAAGGTTTCATGTTCAGATTCCATATCCTTACACAGCAGTTTGAAGAGACGACTGTTTAAGGCTCCAGCTTTGATAAAGTTGACGACCTTGATAGGCACGTTCAGGACATCCTTCATTTCAGCAGGTAAAGTTCTGGATACTAAGGATTCACGATGAAGTATGCAGTGTGTACCTACAACAGATGGATTTTTTTCTTTTACCATTGTAATGAATCCAAACTGCAGACCAAGCATGGCTGGAGCTCCATCAGTGCACACCCCTACCAGCGAGTCCCACGAAAGTTGATTTTCCTGAAAGAAGTTTGATACATCATGAAAAATAGCTGCTGCTGTTGTACAACTTTCCATGGGGTGACAGAACAGCATTTCCTCTTTTACACTGTTGCCTGACACATACCTCAACAGCCTTAACTGAATAAATGTGAGAGAAGAGGAATTATTGCCAAGGACGTGTGCAGAAGACTGGGAGAGAACGGGGCTCACCAGTCACCAACGAGCAGTATACAGGTCCAGGACGAGTTAACCCCCCCCCCCCTCCCCATGGGTTTCGAGGGATATGGAGGGGGGTCAAAAAGTACAGAAAATGGTAAGCCCTAAGTAAAAAAAGCAGCCTATAGAAAACTAAAGTTATAAGGCGATACTTTTGCATTTTTTCATAAACTTCTCAACATTAGCCCACGCTCTTGTTAAGAGAATAAAAACTATAATTATAATTAGAGAAATTCCTACTTTTTCCCTAGGGCTTGCGCCCCCCTTGGAAATTACTGACGCCCCCCAGGTTAAGAACCACTGCACTACACGGTAGTTTTAGCTTGCAGTGCCGATGGGACCAAACTACCACTGTTAATTTTCAAGAGAAAAACAATACCGAAGGAAAAACTGCCAAATGGAATTCATGTCATTGTACAACCAAAGGGATGGATGGATAGAGAAGGTGTCAAAGTATGGTTGGATAAAGTGTGGTCTAAGTGTCCTGGTGGCCTGCTATGAAAGAATTCACTGCAAGTACAGTAGGGAGTGACAGTTTGGCAAAAGTTTTCAAAATCAAGTGGCTTGGGTTGGATTATTTGTCTATCGGCCACGCTGGTTCCGAATATGTTTGAATCTTTAACATCAGTGCATTAGAAGGTTTGTGGATACTTTTCGGTTCGACATAAAAAAACAAGAATAATGGTAGACATTCTTTATTATTGGCATGTATGCTTCAATTTATCAGCAGCACACTAGCACAGTTGGCACACTAACATTGGCTGTCCCCACAGTGTCCCCTCAGTCCCAGTGTCCCCACAGTCTAGCACTGGTAGTCCTCTTTCTTAGCCCTCCGCTTGTTTCTCTTCCTGGCCTCCAGCTTGTTCCAGGTGACCTGGTCCTGCTGCCAGGCAGAGCTGGCCACGTCTGCCGCCTCCGTGGTGAGCTTCACTCCTCTTTCCACTGCGGTGGTGGTGCAGGGCAGACCTGGCTCACTGTACGGTTCCTCCAGAAATTGCTCCAGTTCCTGGTCACTGTGCTGGAACAGGATGGGAGGGGAGGAGCTGGCCTTCTGCAGATCAACCAACTCTGACAGCTTGGTGGCTGCCAGATTCAGTTGAGGGTTCCTCACTTTCCTCACTGTCTTTCTCTTGTGCCTTTTTTCCTTCTTCCTCAGCTGCTTGATGATGTTTAGGGCCAACTCCCTCTCACTCTTGTCCATGGAGGCCAGCAGTGAGACCAGCACCACCTCGTGCTGGCCGAAGTAGCCGTTGAACTGGAGGTATGGAGTAAGCAGCTCCACTTCCTCCAGGGTGCAGTACGTCCTCACCCGGTTGATGATGGCGAGGAGGTGGCGTGGGCCCTCCAGTAGCAGATTCCTCTGCCTGATCGCCAGGAAGGAGGGCACGTAGATAAGGATGATGAAGGAGGTCATCCGTCTCTGTGACTCGCTGGGGGAGGTGGTGCTCATGTAGGCCCTCAGCTCCCTGCTCTCCGTGTTTTGCCATCTGGCGTTGGTCATGGCTCCGGCCCGTGCCCTGGCCCATCTCTCCTCAATGTGGCCGGACAACGTCTTGGCCATCTCCAACAGATACCGGGTGTCCCAGCTGAACTCCTCCCAGACGACGGAGGGGATGGCATCCAGGAGAGACCTGAGGTAGGTGTTGGTGACGGCCTCGAATTCAACCACCGGAAGGTCCCACACGTTGCCGGTCAGCTTCCGAGCCTCCTCACCACTCCAGGAGGCGGGACCAGTGGTTGGGCCAGCGTAATGGTTGAATAGATGGCCGAAGAGCTTCTCCAGACTGTGGATCAGGCAGTGGATGTGGAGGAGAGGCCGTCCCAACAGCCTTTCAAACTCGGCGATGAAACCGTGATTATAGCCACTCAGTTTGTTGCAACCGTCGCTAAGGACAACCAGGAGGTCGGTGGTGTCAATACCGCGCTCCTCCAGGAAGGCCAGCAGGCTGGTGGCCAGGTCTACCCCCTTTCCCCCCACCGGGACCAGGTGACCAAGGAACTCCTCACCAGGGAAGCCGATCACTGCACAGTCTTCCCTCTTTTCCATGGCGAATCTCTTGTGGTTCTTCTCACCTACACCAGTCACTATCTTGTTCTCATTGATCCTCTCATCTACCATGAGACCTCTGACCTTGAATCCCCTGAACTTTTCTTTTTTCTGTTCTCGTGACCTCTTCCTGACTCTCTCCACTTTCTTCCAGTTAGTCACTTTAGACTTGTCCCCTTCAGTTATGATGTTGTCTGCAGCTCTGATGGTGTTTGCGATGTGAGCCACTGCATCATTGGATACCTTGAACCTGTCAGCAGTTTCTCCGATCCTGTCCTCGGCTTCTTTCTCCCTTTTCCTTTTCTCTGATCTTGCTCTCCTGTCGACCATAGCCTTGAACTCATTGTCATTGACATCCTTATAATCACTATCTTCTTCCTGAGCACTGTCATCCACTGCCGACACTTTACACGACATCCTCTCCATCTCCTCCTTACTCTTTGACCTCATCTTCTCAGTTTTCCTCTCTTCCTCAGCCCTTTTCTTTGCCCTCTTCGCTTCCTTCTCCCTCTCTTCTTTCAGCTTGGCAGTCACAATTTTGTCAACGCCATCAATGCAGCCCTCCCTTCCCGGTTTCCTCTGGGCTGCCAGGAAGCTTTTCTCTCGTTCGTGCACTTTGCTGTCGTCTGCCACATCAAACAACTTCTCAGCTATATCCTCGAACCTCATCTTCAGCTTCCCGTTCTTCGTTTTCTTCCTTTTCTGTTTCTGTCCATTTCCCTTCATCATCATCGTCTCCCTCCGCATCCTCCACAGGTCGTGGACTCTCATTTTCACCCTGATTTCAGAGATAGTGGGGACAGTGGCCTTCCTATACACATCCAGTACCTTCTCAGTCACCTTGTTGGTGGCATCCATATAATCAAAAGCATTTGTTCTTCTCCTTAACCTCTCGTTTTCTGCTTCATAAGCCAGGGCACTTCCAACTTCCTTGTTCAGAGGCAACTTGTTAGATGGCAGAGGCATCCGAACCCCGAACACCTTATCGTTACCCTGGCGCAGCTGAGTGTTGCTAATCTTAGGACGACCCATCTTGGTGGCGGCCCTTTGAACTAACTGCAAAACAACACAGAAAAAACAACTTTCAGCACTTCAATATCACCACCTATTGAACAATATTTTATTCAAAAGTACGGACTGAGATTTTGTCCTTAACTGTCCAAGTCAAGCTACTTGGGCTGAATTCGTTGATCAGTCCTGGGACGAATATTACCAACGGCGTGAATAGATTCCGTGGAATAAATTCAGGGCATTCCCGTCCAGGGAGCCTCAACAAACTCTGTAAATGTTGCCATTGGCCTGCCATTGGCACATATACGGAGTTTGGTAATGTTCCATGAGCGGGAATGTCCTGAATTCATTCCACAGAATCTATCCACGCCGTTGGTAATATTGGGCCCTGGTTTTCGAAATATACGTATGTGGTGACTTGCAGCAAAAATATCGGCATAATTTGTAGCGCATTGAGTTGTAAAACAATAGCATATTATGAACCAGTGTACACAGTAGTCGAATAATCCAATTCAATAACTTGATTTTAACAGGTTGTGCCACATTGCCAGTCCCTTTATTATTTACAGTTTTTTCGCGTTTTTCATGCCAAACCCAAAAGTATCCACAAACCGTCTAATGCAATGATGTAAAAAACTCAAACATATTCGGAATTAGCGTGGCCGATAGACAAATAATCCAACCCAAGCAATTAGATTTTGAAAACTTTTGCCAAACTGTCACTCCCTAAAGTACAGTATGGGATGAGCTTAGTGCTCACAGGACTGTAAACACCAAAAGGCTCGCAAAGGGGCTCAACACACAGCTGGCAGTAATTCCTGGTGGCCTGACTTCCCAGTTATAGCCACTAGGTGTCAGCATTAATAAGCCCTCTAAGAATAACATGAGGGAGCAATGGAATAAATGGATGACAGAGGGGAATCATGATATGACGCCGACTGGAAGGATGAAACGTCCATCAATATCTGAAGTGTGTGTGAATGGGTGCTGAAGTCATGGTGTGATATTAAAACTAAAGTTATAGTTAAGTCTTTCAAAAAATGTGGTATCAGTAATGCTATGGATGGCACCACAGACAACTTGTTGTACGAGACTGACAGTAGTGATGCTGATGATATTTCCTCCTGTGATGATTCAGAGCTTGGTGATGAATCCAACAGTGACGACTTCTCAGGATTTGAAGATGAATAAAATGCTTTTGACTGTTTTACTGGACATGATATTTAGAGATTTACAGTTTTTTGTGATATATACTGTTTGCTTACCAAAAATTTCAATTCAACTGATTTTACAGAGTTTTTTTTTACTTTGAATTTTTTGTTTTTAAATAAAGATTTTTTGTTTTATTTAGACGTTGATATACATGTCTACATTTGCTTACCTTCTACCGTTGGAAAATATTGCCCGTCGTTGTGATACTGATAAAAACAAGAGAAAGGATGTAAACACTACAGCCCGCTAGACGCGGAGATGACCAGGTGTATAAAATGAGTGCTGTATTAAAGAAATCCACTTCTTATACAGATTTTTCTTTTAAATTGATGAAAATGACGACTGATAAGCAGTTCCAAGAGATGATATTCAAAGAGGTGTGTGTACTTGTGCCAAAAGGGCTGTATATCAAGCAATGGTTTCACTGGTTCGGTTAGTAAGTATAAAAAGTTTTTCCTAGAATTACATTTCCAAAATCAGGGTGTTTCTTCCACAATGCAGCGTCCATTAATATTTGGGATGAAATGAATGGGTATTAGAGCTTATTGTATTGATTTTGTGTACATTAAGGTCTCGACTAACAATGGTTGTATATGTAGTAAAATTAACATAAAAATACTGTAAGCAACTTTTATTTAATGTTATATAGTGTATGTGCAGTAGAAATGACCAGGCAATCATGCACACGCAGATGTGCAGGGGGGTGTGAGTGGTGTTTGTTTGTGTGTGATGTGTAGCTAAATGTGATAGAGAGATGAATTTGATACCATAATGATCCTTAATAAATTCTCTACCAAACGTTTCAAATAAATAAGATTAAGAATTTCAGTAAATAACTTAGGACATTTGAAAAAGCACACACACACACACACACACACACACACACACACACACACACACACACACACGATAGGAAGGCCTGGGACCACCCCTCACTCAAATAACACCATCCGAGGGAATTACTACACCACGTCAGGTCCCTAATAACACCATCTGTGAGGGAATTACTACACCACGTGAGGTCCCTCATCACACCATCGGTGAGGGAATTACTACACCACGTGATGCCCCTCATAACACCATCTGTGAGGGAGTTACTACACCTCGTGAGGCCCCATATAACACCATCTGTGAGGGAATTAATACACCATGTCAGGACCTCATAACACCATCTGTGAGGGAATTACTACTCCACGCGAGGTCTCTCATAACACCATCTATGAGGGAATTACTACACCACGTGATGCCACTCATAACACCATATGTGAGGGAATTACTACACCACGTGATGTCCCTCATAACACCATCTGTGAGGGAACTACTACACCACGTGAGGTCCCTCATAACACCATCTGTGAGGGAATTACTACACCACGTCAGGTCCCTCATAACACCATCTGTGAGGGAATTACTACACCACGTGAGGTCCCTCCTAACACCATCTGGGATGGAGTTACTACACTACCTGTTTGCTGTTCAACACCTACATTAATCTGTATGTTCACTGTATGTTCCTTTACCTTTCTCTAATGAAGGCTTTTGTTAAACTACCAATGTATGTAATAAGTCATTTATGTCCAGTGTATATTTTCAGCCTTCGGGCTGCAGCACTTTTTCAATAAACCGTTAATTATTATTATTATTATTATTATTATTATTATTATTATTATTATTATTATTATTATTACACACACACACACAGACACATATACTCTACACAGACACACATACACATACACATTCCACAAACACACACACACACTCACACTCTCACACATACACATTCCACACACACACACACACACATAATCACTCTACACACACACACACACATACATGCATACATAATCACTCTACACACACACACACACACACACACTTCACACAGACACACATACACATTCCACAAACACACATACACACTCTACACATACACACTCTACACAGACACACGGTAATGCCATGACTGTGGACCAGCTGGCTAAGGACTCGTTGGCTGGTTCAAGCAGCAATTACTGACGTCAATCAACGTCACAGCGCGTCATAACGGGACTGGAAAATAAGACGGGACTACGAGGTGGTATGACGGAGTTGAGTTAGTTAGCAGCCACGAACTATCACCCAGGCAGTCGAACTCTTGGCTGGCCTGGTCAACACTTCCTACCCTGAGCAGTGTGTGTGCTGTGGGAGTCCTGCCATGAGCTGTGTGTGCTGTGGGAGTCCTGCCATGAGCTGTGTGTGCTGTGGGAGTCCTGCCATGAGCTCTGTGTGCTGTGGGAGTCCTGCCGTGAGCTCGTGAACTGGGTGTGCTGTGGGGAGTCCTGCCGTGGGAGTCCTGCCATGAGCTGTGTGTGTTGTGGAGTCCTGCCGTTAGCTGTGTGTGCTTTGGGGGAGCTCTGCAGTTAGCTGTGTGTGCTGGGGAGTCCTGCAGTTAGCTGTGGTGTGTGTTGTGGGAGCGTCCTGCTGCAGCCAGTGTGTGTTGTGAGTCCCGCTGTTAGCTGTGTGTGCTGTGAGTCCTGCCGTGAGCTGTGTGTGCTGTGGGAGTCCTGCCATGAGCTCTGTGTGCTGGTGGGGAGTCCTGCCATGAGCTCTGTGCTGGGGAGTCCTGCCATGAGCCCTCTGTGTGTTGGTGGGGAGTCCTGCCGTGAGCTGTGTGTGTTGTGGGAAGTCCTGCCGTGAGCTGTGTGTGCTGTCGGAGTCCTGCTTGTTAGCTGGGTAAAAGGTGGGAGTCCTGCCGTGAGCTGTGTGTGCTGTGGGAGTCCTGTCGTTAGCTGTGTAAAAGGGAGCCCCAGTTAGCTGTGTGTGTTGTGGAGTCCTGCAGTTAGCTGTGTGTGCTGTGGGAGTCCTGCAGTTAGGGGCTGTAAAAAGGAGTCCTGCCGTGAGCTGTGTGTGCTGGGGAGCCCTGCAATGAGCCTCCTGTGTGCTGGGGAGTCCTGCCATGAGCTGTGTGTGCTGTGGAGTCCTGCCATGAGCTGTGTGTGCTGTGGGAGTCCTGCCATGAGCCTCTGTGTGCTGTGGAGTCCTGTCAGAGTGTGTGCTGTCGGAGTACTGCCGTGAGCTGTGGGAGTCCTGCCGTGAGCTGTGGGAGTCCTGTTGTGAGCTGTGTGTGTTGTGGGAGTCCAGTGTGGCTGTGCTTCGTGGATGTGAGTCGTGGTTGTGTGTCGTGACCGTGCGTCATGGGAGTGTTAAGGTGTGGTGTGGAAGTGCTGCCGTGTGCCATACCAGTGTTCTATGTTTTGATAACTAAATAGTTAAATAATTAAGCCCAACCTTACACGTTGTTAATACCAATCCTATTATTCTATTGGAAATAGCATCACACACACACTCATATAATAGACACTGCCGACTCCCTGAGATCCAGATTTCCATGTGCTAAACTAGTGATATGCGGTGACTTCAATGAGTTAGATATCAGTGACATCACTCAACACCTCCACCTTGCACTAATATTTGACTTTCCCACACATGGGAATGCCACCCTGGACCTCATCATGGCTGATCTCCGTAACCACTACCTTCCCCCTCCAGCCCCCACATGTCTCTAGTGTGGTCACCTACACATACCATCTCACAACTGCCAGTTGCCACCAGGACTTACCGACCTACCCCTGACTCTGCCATGTGGCGTTTCAGACAATGGGTGACCCGGTATCCCTGGACTGAAGTGATCACTTTAGACGATGTGCAGAACAAGTGGGATAATTACCTGTACACTATCACCAAAGCCTACCACCACCACTTTCCAGCCAAGACACTGAGGATCCACCACGATGATGTCCAGTGGATATCACCCCGTATCAAAAGACAATTGAGCAGCGCAACAAGGCATACTACACCAACAACCTCCTGTTTAAAAGTCTACGTAACCAAGTCATCAGGGAAATCAAGTCAGCCAAGAAGTCTTATTATCCCAGGAAAGTGCACGGCCTCAAGGAGGTCGGCATCGGTCAGTGGTACTCCAAGGTAAAAGATCTCTGTGGTCTTAACCATCAATCTCCCACACTTCCTTTCATCTCGCATTTACCCTGTGAAGAGGCAGCCGAGATAATTAATAACCACTTTGCTACCATATGTCATACCCTACCCAGACATGACCTCACCTACATCAATTATACCTTAAAGTTTCAAATATCAGTATTTCAACAAATTAATGAGACTTGATTAGAATTATTCACTTGATATTAACTAATCTCATGTAAGCATATGGATTATGGAGTATTTTATGGTTCTATAGCTTGTGTACAATATGCATGTCAGAACATGAACATGAACAGGCTCTCCGTGTGGGACAGTTTAATTCTTGTTTTGACTTGTACCAAGCGTGAGGATAAGGCGCCCGGCTCACTCTCCTTCTAGATATCATAGACGGTGGTTTGCTCTCATTGCACTTGCACCTACTCTACCAGACGAATTCTACATTTTAATTATTGTAAGTAGGGCATATTGATTGTCGCAGTTACTTATATCATTGTATAAAACATTATGTTCTAAGAAATTATTATGTTATTTCTGTTACAGCATTTTTCATAAACAAATTGATATTTTTTGAAACAACAATTGAATTATGAAACACTGAAATATTTTTCTATTTGTCAGATAGTGTGAAGATGTCAAAATTGAAGACAAGAAGTCAGTTGTCAACCCACTTGAGCCTGCTAGTTGGTAAAGGGAAGGAGCTTCCTGTATCAGAACTTCCAACAGTGAGAGACATGCTAAGATTAGGGTTACTCCTTCGAGAAAAAAATGCAAAGGACAGAAGGAACTATGCAGATAAAGAACTCATAAATGACATGATAGTCCCTCTTCTGCATTAGTGGACAAAAGAGCTAATGCACTATTCAAACCACCTGTGATTAATCAGTGTCGAACTATTGAGCTAAAACTAACGAAATTATGGCACAAAGCAGTTGAAACATCACTTGGTAAAGGAAACTTGGCCAGGAAAAATGAATTTCTGCACACACTTGATACTCTGTTTGACATTTTGACCTGCAAGTGCTCCATACAATTATGTTCTGAATCCAACTGTTCTCACTCAGGTAAGAGAGAAAATAATTCCCACATTGATTGTGGTTGTCCTCGTGAAAAGAAGATCCCTGTTTTAGAGCTTGAATTTATAAAGGCACAGAGGACAAAGGCAGAAGGCCAAGGAAGTATGCAAATGGGTTCAATAGATTATTCAGAAACAAAGAAGCAGATTGCTAATGCCAAGAAGAGAGAACAAATCCGAGAGAGGGAACAAAAGAAGAAAATGAAGAGTGAAGAAGCCATCCAAAGAGAGGAAGAGCTGTGTCAAGATGTTTATCACTTCTTTGATAGTTCTTCTGATGAACAGGAAGCAACATCAGATGATAGTTCCAAAGAGCCATCTGAACCTTTACCAAAGAAAATGAAATACAACACAAGAAATATTTCAAACATTGCTTTAGCTAGTATTCGCCACCATGCTGGACTTCGTGAGGCTGCAGAAATTGCAACTGCCGCTTGGATAGATGCAGGCCTCATCAGCCGAGAGGATGTATCTTTGGTGATAGATCATAATAAAATTAGAAGAGCACAAGAAAAAATAATGAAGGAAATATCTGATCAGCATGAAAAAGATTTAAGCGAGGGAGGGCTCTCCTGTCTTTTGTTTGATGGAAGAATAGATGACACAAAAGTTTGCTAGAAGTAGAGGGAGTGAACAGAAAGTTTCCAGGTCTCATCAAAGAAGAACACTACTCTGTCTGTTCTGAGCCTGGTGGTCGGTTTTTGTTTCACTTTGCTCCCGAAACTGAAGTAGAAGGGAAGAAACATGCAGAGGTCATTGCTGATCATATTTTATGTTGGGTTCAGGAGAGAGGACTTGGCAGTTCACTGCAGGCTGTTGGTGGAGATTCAACTGCAGTGAACACCGGATGGCAGGGGGGTGTAATGACGCATTTAGAGAAAAAACTAGGAAGAAGACTTGTTTGGATTGTATGTGATTTACATACAGGCGAGCTACCTCTTCGTCATCTCATCCAGGAACTTGATGGTCCTACAAAGAGCAACAACAAGTGGTCAGGTCCCCTTGGCATCATGCTGGATGACGCAACACAACTAGAAATAAATACAACCTTTCCAAAGGTCGAAGTTGGCCCTCCCCTTCCGGCGTTGTCTAAAGGAGTCATCAAAGATCTCAGCACAGATCAATCCTATGCTTATCGTATTGCCCAAGCAATAAGATCAGGAGAAGTGCCTCAGTCATTGGCTCTCTTGGAGATTGGACCTGTCAGTCACAGCCGTTGGTTAACTACAGCTCTTCGTTTCTGCAGGATTTGGATTTCCAAACACGAATTGAAGGGCAAAGTGCTGAAGAATTTGAGGTTAATTGTTGAATTTATTATTGGAGTTTATCTTCCCCAGTGGTTTAGTGTGAAACTTAATCCTATGTGGGTGGATGGGCCCAATCACCTTTTGTTTCAATTGCAGCTAGTAAGAACACAGAGGAAGGTAGTGAGGGACATCGTGTTACCTGTGGCAAGAAGGTCCGCTTGGTATGCTCGATCAGAAGCAGTTTTGCAAGCAATGCTTTGCAGTCAATGTACCAATCTCCGAACCGAGGCTGTAGAAGTCATTCTAAAGATTAGAGGAACGCTAATAGATGACGACCAGTTGGGAGACTGTTCGTTTCATTCAAGAAAAGTTCCCCCAATAAACGTCAATGCCACCAAATTGTCAGAATTGGTTGACTTGAGTTTGGAAGTCTTAGAGCCACCATTGACAACAAGTCTAACTAGCCAAGAATTGAGAAACCTTAAAGAGACTCCAATGCAGGTGCCGAAGTGGCCTTCCCACACTCAAAGTGTGGAGAGATGTGTGAAAATGGTCACAGAAGCAGCGGGCCATGTTTACAGCCACGAGAGGCGAGAAGGTTACATCAAAGCACAAATAGCAAGCAGACTACTGATGACAAGAAACCAAAGCAAAGAGAGTATGAAGGCATTGGTTACTTTCAAATAGACTACGGATAATAAAATATAATAATTTGAAACTTGAAACAGTAACATGTGTGCAAACGCTGGTTATGTTATAAATTCACAAATATGTACATTTAAAAATCCATTTGATGTAGGTAGGACTTATTATAAAAAAAAATTTATGCCAGAATATTGTTTTGCATGCTTAAAGACTACAATAAATTGCTACCAAATTACTCGATTTTCAATTTAGCCAGTTCACCCCCTAAATTGACACACCCTACCCCCCACCCTTCCCAGTGTTCAACCATTTGAAATCGCCAACAAACTCCTGAAATTTAAATCCAAACGCTCCACGACCCCAATTGACCTCCCAATCAAAATTTACAAGGAGTTTGCAGTCGAACTTGCCACCCCCTCTGTTCTATTATTAATGCATCCCTCAGAAAAAGCAAATGCCCTAATGAATGGAAAACCGCATTTGTCACCCCTATCCCCAAGGTCACCACCCCACAGTCCCCTAACGACCTCAGGCCAGTTGCCATTACCCTCATACCCAGTCTACTCTGTGAAGACTTTGTTTTTGAGTGGGCATTTGCTATAATTTATCAGTCAATTGGTCCACAGTAATTTGGCAATATGAGGACCTCCTCTACATCACACTGCTTTGGTAGTTTCCTGGATTTCTTGCACAAAAACCTGCAGAAACGAAAGACATCACTGGCCATTGCCCTTGTTGACTTCAGGAAGCTTTTGACCTTGCTGATCACTGCACTGTTATCAACAAGGCCATTGCACTAGGGCTGCCCACCAACCTGGTCTCATGGCTCACTGATTTCTTGAGTGAACGGCGGCATGTAGTCAGGTACCAGGGTTCTGTCTCCACATTCCAACACCTCACCTGCGGTGTTCCCCAGGGGACCAAGATGGGACCACTGTGCTTCCTCATCTTGATCAACGACGCTCTATTTGACACTTCTCACAGGTGGAGGTACGTGAATGACTGCACTGTGGGGGTTACAGTGGACAACACCGCACCGGACTACTCATTGCTACAAGGCACCTTGGACAGGCTACAGGCATGGACTACAGAGAACAAGGTCACCATCAACCACACCAAAACCGAAGTCATGCACATCAATACCGCCACCACTCCAGTGTAAGATCCAGCAGTCACAGTGGGTGCCCATCCTCTCCAGTTAGTGCAGTCTGCCAAACTCCTGGGTGTTACCATAGACCACAAACTGAACTGGAAGACCCATGTAAACAACACAATCAAGGCAGCCTCGAACCGACTCTACAAACTACGACGACTTAGGTCACTTGGGCCACCCAAGCCAGAGCTGAGGACTATCTACAACGCCTTTATTCTCCCCAAACTAACTTATGCGTCACCAGCCTGGTCGTCTTCTCTCAACTTCACCCAACAACGTCAGCTAGAGAAGGTACAGAAAAGACCCTGTAGAATCATGCTCGGAGCAGACTACTCAGGCTACATCAACGCTCTCTCCACCCTGGAAATGCCATCCCTCAGTGACCTCCACCACCAAGCACTAGCAAGGTTTGGCAGTGGACTACTGCACCACCCTCGCCACCGGCAGTCCCCCGCCCACATCGCGCAGTCCGCCACTACAAAAAAATTCAGCCCATAAGAGGCTGCACTGATAGATATAAGAATAACACCATCCCATCTATTGTTAAAATAATAAACAACTCCTGATTTATGCACTGTACAGCCCTGTAATTGTATTGAATGCATATCATTATGTCTAATTCAAATGAAAGTTTGTATATTTTCAGCCACCAGCTACAACTCTATTAATAAACCATTTATTATCTCACACACACACAGGGGAAGTGGTGGGTTTTATGACCTGAAGATGTTTTAAATAAAATTTTTTACCTGAGGTACTGTATATACATAATAATATACAGGTGCTACCCGACTTACGACGGGGTTAGGGACCCAAATCCAGGTTGTAAGTCCGACATAGATAAAAAATAAATAAAAAAATAAAAATAAAATAAAAAATTAAATGAAATACAGTACATAAATGTAATAAATAATGAGGAATGGATACAGTACAGTAAAAGTAATAAATAATGAGGAATGGATACAGTGTGACTGAGCACTTACCTTAAATGTAGTCAGCTGAATGCACACAGGGCCCCCATAATTTTCTATTTACAGGATACATGGAGACTATATTAATTGGAAGAAGCAGAAGAGGAGACAGGGCTGGGTGGGTCATCAATGACGCTTTCTTCAGACAGGTTTATGTCCTGTGGAAACTTGCTAGTTAAAGGTATTGGATCATCTTGAGGGAGTGAAGAGGCAGCACTGGTGGGGCGTGAGGAGACAGCACTGGGGGACTTCTTGAAATTGATGTCCAATTTAGACTGCACAGTTTGCTTTTTCTTTTCATTATTAATCTCCCTGTAGCAAGCTAGTGACTCTTGGACCATTCTGTCAACTTTGGCATAACGCTCATAATTATGATCCATGCTATCAAACATTTGCACTGCTTTATTAATTGTAGCAAATGCCTCTGCCATATGTTTCACTGAAAACTTTTTGGGGGGTGCAGGTTCTTCTTCTACATTTTGTCTCTCTTCTTCCTCTGCAATTTTCTGTGCATCTAGTTCAATAAGATCCTCATTACTGAGCTCTTCTGCTACACTTTCAACCAACTGTCCAACATCTTCATTATCAATTTCTAACTCCAGCTGTTTACTTAACCCCACTGTCTTGTTACTATTATCCGAAATAACTTCATTTTCATTAACTTCTTTGAAACTGTATGTCCGCTCAGGCATGCGCTTCCACAATAATCCAGTCTCATCCACATTGAATATTTGCTCAGGCAAATAATTCCCTTCCACAATCACGTCATCTAACTCCTCCTTAAAAGCATCGGCAGCACCAACATCGGCACTAGCTGCCTCTCCACTCACCTTAACATTGTGTAGACTGTAGCGTTTTTTAAATCTATCAAACCACCCATGACTTCCTGTAAAGGTTTAATCACATTCATCTCCTGCCTGCTCCTTCAGGCTTTGGAACAGGCTTCTTGCTTTAGCCTGTATGGTTAGAAGGCTTAAGGGTACATGCTTCTGTATCTGGTCTTCTATAATTTTTCCATATCGTGAATAGGACCTTGTCTTCTCTTTGATATTATAGTTCCCTTTATAGGTGTTGCTCCTTTCACTGCTTCACGAATACGTTCCTTGTCCTTCAGAATAGTGGATGTAGTCGAGTGTGAGAAACCTAGGTCGCGTGAGATTGTTGCTACTGTTTTTCCATTCTCATGCTGTGTTATTATCTTCATTTTCATCTCAAAAGTAATTGCGTCTCCTTTTCTTTGGAACACCACCAGCACTCTCACTTTAACGCTTTCCAGTCATTATAAAGTCAATTAAATACGATAATAACGAAAGTTCACAGCGCGATCAGTATAGGATACGATAGCCAAACACAAACTAAGCGCTCCACTGAGTGAGTGTACCCACGAGACGCGCCACCCTCTCGCCCCGGACGGAAACGTTTCGGTATAGAAAATGCGCGCATCATTTGAAAATATTTTTGGTCACGACGGTCGCGGTCGTATGTCCCGACGGACTTATGGTCAGAGCAGGTCGTAAGTACCAATGGACGTAAGTCCATGTGATCGTAAGTCGGGGACTACCTGTACTTTATTGTATATAGAGGGTACAAGTATTAATAAGAACAGATTATTACAGTAATTATCTGTACTAATTAATGAAAAACAAACAGTACAGTATACACAGTAAAGGACCCTTTTGTGTGTGTGTGTGTGTGTGTGTGTGTGTGTGTGTGTGTGTGTGTGTGTATGTGTGTGGGGGTTCGGTCACTTTTACCCTCCCTACTGAACCTTTCTCCCAGGAGGGGAGTTAACACTTGCTCAAGGATTATAAATAAAGGAGTTTAGTATTTACCATATAAAATGTCACTGCTTCGACTTTAGAAAATATAACTTTCATTGCTGAAATTCTTGAAAGGCAGTGATTAATTTGAGTATAAACATCTATTATTTTCCACCAGACACTAATAATTTTAGCAATTAACTCAGTACAATTTTTAGCACACACGCATGCATGCGCGCACACACACAGAGCCGTTTGGTGAGGGGGAGGGTGTTGCTGTCACTTTTACCCCCAATAGACCCTTCTCCCTCTGGCTAGGGGGAGGTGGGTTGTTGACAGCAAGGGGGAGATTAGATTAATGGATACTCCAGGCAGAGGGGTTTTAATTTTTTGCTTATACAATGGCACTGATTTGACTTAGGAGAATATAACTTGCATTGCTGAAATTCTTGAAAGATAGCATTTAATTTGAGTATAACCACCAATTATTTTGCACTTAGTACATTTGAGTACAGTAAAGCCTCGAATAACGACGTTAATGTGTCCTCCAATATTGCAGTGTAAGGTGAATCGTCTTATTGCGAATCATTAATTACCATTAAAATAAAGCATTAATAATGAGATGCGTTCCCAAGTGTGACCTTTTCATATCTTTTGTGTGGCTTTTTATCCTCTTTTCTCCCCAAAACAATATAATTAATGAAAATTGCAAACTATATTCTTTAAATAATGTTTCTGAATGAACCCAATACAATATAAATGAATAATAATATGGTCACACAAGAGAAGATGGGACGCCATTGTTTTAGTTTGTGTTTACAGCCGGGAGTCCGGGACGATAGTTTTACACGAGAAAATTCAGAAAATAAGAACCTGGTTGTAGCTGTAAAAAAATTAATATATACAGTGGTCCCTCGGTTAATGAACACAATTCGTTCCAGAAGGTCGTTTGTTAACCGAAACCATTGTTTCAATGGGATATTGGGTAATTGGTTCCAGCTCACAGAAAAGCACAGTAAAACCTTGATTAACCGACCACATATGGGGGGAAGGCGCCGTCGGATAATCTGATAGGTCGGTTAATAGTAAATAAAGTCTACGGAAATAAAACAAACATTTTCAAAGTACCCATCCCTAACATACCTCATTTATGTCCCTCTATTCATTTTTGTTCATTTGCCATTCATAATTCAATAGCATTTGCTTTAAAACATTAACCACTTTAGTAAATAAATATGAAACACCACAGAAACTGTGAATAAAAAAAGGAAAAGTCAAAGAACATAATACAGTCAACCCTCGCTTTACGCGGTCCCACATTCCGCGTTTCCACGTTTACGCGGTACCCTGCCGAAACTGGAATGCTCATATTCCGCGGTGCGTGTACCCCTTTACGGGGAGAGCAGCTGGCGAGCCGCGCCATTTTTGGATCCAAACCTCCCGCCATCCGCCATGTTGTGTAAGCAACGCGAGCAGGATGCGCACAAGGTCGCCCAGTCATCAAAACATTACCGAGTTCTTCACCCACCACCCACCACAGCCGGCCCAAGTCAGTGATAGTGATAATTATAGTGAAGATATGGACTTACAGTGAGTTCTGCTATAACGCGTGTTTTGATAACGCGAATTTGCTCTAACGCGTGTTTTGATAACGCGAATATGCTCTAACGCGTGTTTTGATAACGCGAATTTGCTCTAACACGATTTATGAATTAGGAACGATATTTGTATAACGCGAACGCTTGTTTGCTATAACGCGATTTTTGCTTACTATTTCTCCAATTTTGTGGTATTAACTGTGAATATGGTAAAGAAGAATATCTCCAAGAAGCGTTCTGGTGATAGAATTCCCGGTGATGATCGTAAAAGAAAGGATATAACACTTGAAGAGAAGCTCGATGTTATCAACCTCAAAATCACCCTTCTCCCCCATCAAGTTACATTCATATTTTTTCAAGGTAAAGTATTACATTTACTGTATGATTTCATTATTAGATATGAATGTAACATTTATTTAGACTGTGCTATCTTTTGTGTTAGGCTAACTACTAAATTTTTTCGATTTCGAGTAATCTGCACCTAACCCTATTTTCTCCATAAGCCCTGTTATTTCTATTACGCAATTTTCTATAACACGATATTTTACAAGAACACAATTATCGCGTTATAGCAGAACTACCTGTATATGGACTTTGAGGGGTTTGACAAGGAAGCCCTGCAAGCCTCTGTGGTGGATAGTGATACAATTGATACAAGTGATACAGGTGAGGGCCAATAATCTACCCTCTGCCTCGGAACCAACCCCCCATCCCCGTGTGCCCAGCCATCTTTTCTACTAATGTAAGTGTTAAAAAACCTAATACAGTGGGGTATGCTATAACGAACGTAATTGGTTCCAGAACCTCGTTCGTTATAGCATTCGTTCGTTATAGGATTAATCCGTTCCAGGCCCCCAAATACAACCGCTTAACACTGAAAAAATTCTGTGGAAAATGTAAAAAATACGGTACTTTATCTTACCTTAGTGTTATTCAGCATGCAGGTACCCCTAAACACTGGCACATCACTATCACTTCCACTGGGAGTCTTGGCTTTAAGGTCCTCAAACAATTGTTTAGCCTTCTCACAAATTATAGCTTCACTAATGTTACCACCTGCCATTTCTTTCTCCTTTATCCACACTAAGAGTAAATTTTCCATCTCTTCAATCACATTACACCTTGCTTTGCTAAGTCTAAAGATTCCCTTAGCCACTTGCACAGTTTTTAACTCCTCTTTATTCTTCAAAATCGTACATATAGTCGATTTAGCCATCCCATATTCATCACTAAGTTTCGCAATGCTTCTTCCATTCTCACGTTTCTTTATAATTTCTTTCTTAGTTTCAAGGGTTATTAGCTTTCTCACTCGCTTTGGACGACTCATTGTTACAATTGTATACTTGTATAACAAAATAGTTATACAAATAACGCGAATTTCCACATCAAAAGACGAAATTTCAACAATAACAGTGGTGCACTGGCTACACAATGAGACAAAGATGGCGCCTGACGCTCTTGTTGTGGGTCGCGGTACAACAATATTCATGCGCCAGGCGAAATAGTCCGGTATTCATCCGCGTTCGTTGTAGGAGTTGCGTTCGTTATAGCATCCTCAATTTTATAGGTAAAACCGTTCGTTATAGGGATATTCGTAGTAGGATCCGTTCGTTATAGCATACCCCACTGTATTATTGATATTTCTCTTTATTATTAATTGTGTGTGCATACCATCATAAAATTAAGAAGTTATTTTTACTACAACATAGTTGTGTGTCGTCAAAAAGTGGAGTTTGGGGGTCGGCCCGGTCTCTATTTCAATTAATCCCATATGTTATGTTGTTCACTTTACGCGTTTCTCACTTTCCGCGGTACCCTGTGGGTTGAATTAACCGCGTAAAGTGAGGGTTCACTGTACTTTAATAACACAACTTTTATTAATGAAGTACTGTACGGCACATAAGCAGTATCCAAAAACCTTAGAAAAAGATAAAATAGTGTTTACAGTACCATAATCCTTCCATGAATGTAAGTACAGTAGAGCCACTGTGTTGTAGAGGATTAGTTTTCTGAATCACTCGTCTATTGACATGACAAGTGGATCATCGGCACGATTATCCGAAGCATTAGCTGAGGAGGAGGAGGGTTGAGGGTTAGCTGAGGTAGAAGGCCCAGGCTCGCTTGATGATGGTGTTTTAGAGGGTTTAGGTTTAAAAAAAGTATCAATCTTCACCTGTTTGAATTTCTGGTATTGCCTTTTTATAATCAACTCTCTCAATGTACGTAAATGTTCGTAGTGCAGAAAGGCAGGATCACTGCTGTAATCAATGTGTCCAATTATACGGTCGATCCAGTCATGCATATCAGACAGCTTTTCACCTTTAAAGTTACTTGCCTCATCATCATCATTATCTTCATCTTCTAATTCTTCATCATCACCTTGATTCTGAACACTGGCAGCAATTTCTGCTTCTGACAGTATCTGGTAACTGCATAGATATGTAAATACCAAGATATGTGAACACGCCTGACGGCAAGACTCTGTTACCATTCATTGTACCATTTATTCACATGTCTGTATTACTATATATTATTATAGCATGTCTGATATCTATGCTTATGTCTAATGCCTATGTCTACTTACTATGCCCCGATGTACCATGTCTGTACCGCGCTTGTCAAGTAACTAGAAGATCTCATTTATTGTCCTAGTAATGTCTAGCAACTCTCCCTGCCGAGTTAGCTAAATTCTCTCAGATCGGCTCAGGCCTGGCTACGACAAGGAGTTCTTTTTGCTCGCTCCTGTTTTTGTACCTGTTGGTTATCCTGCCAAGTCATGTACTTATGGAATATATTTACTGCTCGTGCTCTGGAGTTTGAAGAACCTTGTATAGGATTACATCCCACCACAGTAACCAGATACACAAAAAAAATATACGTGCAATATATTTTTTTTCCATAAAATGCATATTATTGTGAGTGACGCCTCACTCACACCAGCTGTCCCGAGTGAGTCAAGCGCCCGGTAGCATCAGGTCCAAGTCATGTTCGATATCACACGAGTGATGCACCACAAAAAAACTTAAAGATTTCAGAGCTTTTCGGTTTTCGTAATTCTGGATAAAGAATTGTCAACCTGTATAAGATTTGTTTATTTCATACACTATATGCACTGAGTAAACAAATATTTTTTTAATCTAAGCACTACTGTATATGCACTGGGATACGGAAAATCAAATTTATTTATTTAATTTAGGGGTCTGGGATCGACGGTTAATCCGAAAGTCGGTTAATCGAGGTTTTACTGTACAGTTAACCCTCACTTTACGCGGTTAATGTAACCCGGAGGGTCCCGCGTAAAGTGAGAAACGCGTAAAGTGAATAACATAACATATGGGATTAATTGAAATGGAGTCCGGGCCGATCCCCAAACTCCACTTTTTGACGACACACAACTATGTTGTAGTAAAATTATTATCTTAACTTTATGATGGTATGCACACACAATTAATAATTAAGAGAAATATCAATAATATTAGGTTTTTTAACACTTACATTAGTAGAAAAAATGGCTGGGCACACGGGGATGGGCGGTTGGTTCCGAGGCAGAGGGCAGATTATTGGCCCTCACCTGCGTCACTTGTATCAATTGTATCACTATCCACCACAGAGGCTTGCAGGGCCTCTTTGTCAAACTCCCCAAAGTTCATATAAGTCCATATCCTCACCATAATTATCACTATCACTGACTTGGGCCGGCTGTGGTGGGTGGCGGGTGAAGAACTGGTAATGTTTTGATGACTGGGCGACCTTGTGCGCACCATGTTCGCGCAGCTTACACAACATGGCGGATGGCGGGAGGTTTGGATCCAAAAATGGCGCGGCTCGCCAGCCGCTCTCCGCGTAAAGGGGTACACGCACCGCGGAATGTGAGCATCCTGGGTTCCGGCAGGGCACCGCGTAAACGTGGAAACGCGGAATGTGGAACCGCGTAAAGTGAGGGTTAACTGTATATACAAAGTAAAGCCAAAATGCATAAAGTCAGAAACACTCCTAAAAATTCCCCTAAATCGCCCTTAAATCACTATATATATCGTACATATACACTAGAACTCTTAAATCACTACTGTAATGTGATACAGGTGATTAATTTTATCTCTTGTGCAAAATACATGACGTTTATATTAAAATTATTCCCTGTCTTGCAAGGATTTCAGCAATACAAATTATATTATCCTAACTTTAGTCTGTGATATTATATAAAATAAACACCTTAAAACCTCAAGAAAACACCAAACTTTTGTCTGGGAATGCAAGGGGATAGGGAGCCAGCGAGCGTGGAAAGAGGGGGGGAGCAGGGGGGAAGCGGGAGGTGAGGTGACAGGTAGTGTCTGGTGAAGTATAATTTGTTTATTTATTCGAGATTTTTGTTTTTAGCTCATAAAATTCATAGAAATTACCTGGCCAGAATATAATTTACATTGCTGGAATTCTTATAAGATAGTGATTAATTTGAATATAAACAAGCTAAAATTTGCATTAGACATACAAATTTTAGATCTAATTTAAGAATTTTGTTAGGGAGAGCAAAAATTTTATCTTTTGTGCAAAATATATGACGTTTATATTTAAATTATTCCCTGTCTTGCAAGGATTTCAGCAATGCAAATTATATTATCCTAACTTTCGTCTGAGGTATTATTTATTTTTAAACCTGTAAACCTAGTCCTTTTCCCCAAACGTTTCTCAGGAAGGTGGGAGGGAGGGAGGGAGGGAGGGGTGACATGTGTGACAGTTGGTGCCTGTGGTGTGAAGTATTTAATAGTTAATTTATGTCCTTTACATTGAGTTTTTGTTTTTTTGCTTATAAAATTTAATAGAAGTGACCGGGGTGAATTTAATTTGCATTGCTGGAATTCTTATAAGATAGTGATGAATTTGAATGTAAACATAGAAGAGATCACTGAATTGGCTGAGTACATCCTCAGCTTATCAGCTGATGTTCAAAACAAAATGTGATTTTCGTAAGGATTTCGTTCATCAATTTTTTCGTTAACAGAATTGAAGATTCTTATGGAAGGTAATTCTCAACTGTTTATTGTAGTATCAGGTGTGCTTAATAACATATCAAAAGTCTACCACAGTCTGACCACGAGAAAGGTTTAATTTTCATGATGGCGCCGAAGTTAGCCACCAGATCCTTAAAATGCCCGTTACTCCTTCATTATTCATCCTAGACAAGTAATTTTGGTGCCTAACCCCATGTTTTGGAGATCTAGGAATCCAATTAGCATATCTAAATTAAAGTAAAGTCATTACATAATTACTTAATTTAAGATGGAGGACCAATATGGCCACCAAACTATGAAAATGCCCATTACTCTTTCTAACTCATCTTAGACAAGTAATTTCGTTGTCTAACCCCATGGTTTGGGATCTAGGAATCCAGTTAGCATTATTTAAAATAATAGTGTGATTACAGAATTACAAAATCCAAGATGGCAGACAAATATGGACACCAAACTATGAAAATGCCAATGACTCCATCATTATTCATCCTAGACAGGTAATTCTGGTGCCTGGCCCCTTGTTTTGGGCATCTAGGAAACCAATTAGCATATTTAACATAGTATAGTGATTACTGGTAAAAAGTTATAACAAATCCCATAATATATATTTCTGAAAAATGCCTTTGATCTGGACCAGGTTTACAAATAGTCATAGTCACACTCTTCCTCCTGTAAAGGTTGATTATGTGGATTCTCACAGTTTTCAATTTGACATGGTCCACAAGCAGGTGTGCATGGTAATCCGTATCCTCTGTAACTACAACGTGTTCGGCAGGCAGTTGTGCAATTAGTGGACATCTGCAGGAGGCTTTCTGGCACAGCAGTTTTCTTGGTCATAACTGGCAAAAACTGATTGTCCTCCAGTTTCCATCCCCAATCCACTGCATTCATGTCACTCTCCTTTCCAGTCCACACCATGATCTGGTAATGCACTCTAAAGCTATGATATTCAGTCGAGGACTTGGTAGGAGGGAGACGTTCTGGGGTAACAAATGACTTGGCGGAGACAATTTTCTTGATCAAAAGGTTGTAGCGCAAAGAGGCAAGTGAATCGGTACTCTTGCCACCAAACAGAACTGCCATGGCTTTGCTCCCAAGGTCCTCTATGACACTGTTTGCTTGATTTGGGAGCAGAAATGCATTCGCACAGGTCTGAATGGTCAATTCACCATTCACAAGTTTCTGGAACGCTGACTTTTTGCCAACACTGAAAATGCGGGAAGTTGTGTCACATCCTGTGAAAGCGTGGATAAACAGCAACTGAGAACACATGTCACTACCCAGGACTTGTTTCATCTCACTGATGTTGTACACCTTAGGAACTGTGGACTTGTCAGAACGAAAATAGAGGCCCCTATTGTTTTCTTCAGCATAGTAGAGGAGAAGAATGAGCAGGTCTGTATCCTCCCCTATCAAGGTTGTGAGCTGATGTTGTGACGCCTTGATTGCAGCCTTGACAATGTCCATGTCTGCATCCCCTAATGCATTGATAACAGTGCAGCCCTTCTTCTGTAGTTCCTCAGTTACAAGATCAATAAGACCTTGTTTGTTGCAAGATCTGGAAAGGAAATCATACTTTCTTCCAACAAAATCAGTTTTTGCATTGAAGCTGATGATCGGGCGGGTGCTTTGCCCACGTCGTTGATGCGTACTGTATTGTCTTTGATGGAAGGACCTTAACTATAGCCATCAAAAACTACGGTTGCTTTTCCATAATGGCGTATGGTAAAGTTAGCATACATCCGTGCAATGGCACCATAACTGTCACCCTTTTTCCATGGCAAGCGATGAACCAGGGAACCACCGTCAAGGACATAATATTCAGTTAGTGGGATAGAATCCATGACAGCTTCTTTTGATTTCTTGCTTGAATACCCAGCAACTGCACGTGCTAGTTGGGGCTTGTCAGCTTTACAAAAGATTTCCTTGGCTTCAAACAGGGCTGTAGGGAATGGGCTGAGCTCATAGCTCATTACATCTTCCAGTGAAACATCTCGGGTTTTTGACAGAACCAGAAATCTTTGGAACAGCAGAGCAGGATCAATGGTTCGGCCTTTGGCAAATTCGATGGTGGACTCATGTGCGAGGGTTTTTGCCCGGTCTTTCCGTTTGAATGAGATCCCAAAAACAGGTTTTCCAATCATTTTTTCAATAATCTGTGGTAGACTTTTGATATGTTATTAAGCACACCTGATACTACAATAAACAGTTGAGAAACCTTTTGTAGGAATTTTTTTAGGGTAAAGTAGGTTTTTTTCATAAATGCAGCTGCCTAAATCCAAAAGGTCGATAAATAGTACATAAAGCCTACGGAAATAAAACATACATTTTCAAAGTGCCTTTCCCTAACCTACCTCATTTAAGTCCCTCTATTCATTTTTGTTCATTTGCCATTCATATTTCAATAGAATTTGCTTTATAATATTAACCACTTTAGTAAATAAATATGAACCAGCACAGAAACCGTGAATAAAAAATGGAAAAGTCAAAGAACATATGTCATCACATAAATTGTGACCAAGTCCCAGGTTGCTGATCTGACTTTCTGCCTCATTTACACACAACTGCAGGGTCTCAATTGTTTCTCTTACTATTGACAACACAACATACATACTGTATATTGTTTCTCTCTTGATTTTTTTTTCATTTTCGCATTTCTTTATGGTTCTTTATTACTATTATTATTATTATTAGCATTATCATTATTAATATTATTACATTATTGTCCCCCAGGCCCGATGTGAGTCAGTGACCTGTGCCCGGGTGGGCTAATCCCTGTGTATATATATATAAAAAAAAAAAAAAAATTAGGGGTTCGGGATTGACGGATAATCCGAAAGTTGGTTAATCGAGGTTTTAGTGTAATAATAATAATAATAATAATAATAATAATAATAATAATTAATGGTGCATTAAGTATCTTTAACGTGGCAGCCACAAGGCTGTAAATATACAATAAATAGGGATGATAAGTTATATATGGTGAAATTAAGGAGTGGGTCACTTGAAGATAAAAGCTTTCAGTACAAAAAGATAAGAAACATAGAGTCAACATACAGATGAACTATAGATGTGGTACTGTGAAAACTGGTCTTGTAAACAGTCCTGTGACCTGATATTGGCACCAACAAAGTTCCTTCCCATGGTTTGGATGTCTGTGATGGCGTCGTACCTAGGTGCTAAGGGCTGCTTCCTCACTACAGATGCAGATGCTTAGCACATCCTCTATGTGGTTCTGATAGGTGCTTCAACTCAAACAGGGTGTTTGAGATGGTTCTTGGTCCTCATGTGATGTAGTTAGGAACTCATAATTCCTAACTTGGGTGGAGTAGGGAGTTCTCATTTCTCTCATGATGTAGTTTGGAGTCTTTCTTAGCTTCTCATCCAGTGTTCTTATGTTCGTAATATAGGGCGATTTATTTATTTTTTAATCGAGAATCCAAAATAATTCCCATACACTAAAAACTATGTCAGTTAAGAACCAAATATACAGTATTGCATACTGTATATCTCGGCCTATAGGACGGAATTTGAACCTTGAAAAAATCAGCCCAAAATTAGGGGTCGTCTTAAGTACCGGGTATAAAATTCTTACCTCTTAAATATTGCGGTTTAGCGTGTCAAGAGTGATGATGGAGAACAACGTAAACCACTCACAAGGTCCTACCACTAATTATTTTATACTGTAACTTACGTTTGGGAAGCCGGATTAAAAATAAGATTACCGGTATATTAAAATAATAAAAATTTATTATAAACCTGTCTAACATACCGTAAAAGTGACTTCTGTTTTATTCCCATTCCCTTAACAAAACACTAGTACCTCCTCTCCCCCCCTACCCTTCAATCACCCTGCACCCTCTCCCGCTACTTCCCTCCCCACGCTCACACACTCATTAGCACCTCCCAGCTTCTCCAGCATGCCAGACCCCTTCCTTACAACCGTCTCAGCTCAAAGTGCAGCACAAGTGGTGAGTCAGATACTCATGTTTGAGGGCGATGGCCGTGACCCTGCTACATCAGCCGATAGGCTGGAGCAGTGGTTGGGAGACATTGAAAGTGCGTTCCCGGAAACCCTTCAGGAATACGAGGAATGCCGCCTCAGGACGGCACGGATGCGATTAGGCGGTGACGCGAAAGGAGTGCTAGGATTCCATCCAACGGTAAAGAATGCTACATTGTGGGACATGCTCACGAACGGATTACGGGAAATTTACAGCCAGGGAAACACTTTACAAGATCACACGCTTCGCTTAGCCAATATCAAGCTAGAACAGTGTTCATCACTAAACGTATATTTAACGTGCATAAATAGTGCTGTGCAGACTGCGAGAGTCAAGTACCCACAATTCTTCCCACCTGAGATAGTACTCTCTTACTTTCTATCGGGCTTGCCCGGCGAGATGCGTGCGTTCATGGTGTCGAGCGGGATAACTACGATAGAGCGCAATTCAAGAGGCGCGGAAGTATACACAGCTCATGAACCCCCCCCTTCCCATTTCATGTCGACAATTCACGCCGCCCCTCCCACCCCTACACGTAACACCCGTTCTGTTTGGGAGGATGAATTCTTGCGAGTGATGGTGGAAAAACTCAGCCGGGAAGAAAGAAAACGGCAAGAACAGTCAACGCTTCACGAGGAAGGGCGGGAGCGATCATGGTTACAGTCATCAGGGATAAACACGTCAGGTCGCGCGCTCCGGGGCGACCGGCCGGCCGTGGCAGGGACCCACGGGGCGCAGGCTGAGATTGACCCCCGCACCACTACAGCTACAAGTGCGCGACCGGGCCCGCCCATGCGGGACAGCCGGTACAGATCTCCGCTGCCCTTTCGTTGCTGTGGGACATGGTCCCACGTGGTGCACGGATGTCCCTTCGAATGTGAGGGAAACCAGTGCGATGGGTGTGGCGACCAGGGACATACCCGCAGGGAGTGTCCATACGCCAGGATGCGTTGTTACGGTTGCACCGAGTGGGGACGCATCCGTAGACTGTGTCCCTACTACTAAAGACAAGGGCGAGGCGTTGATGGCAACAAGGGAAGACAGGCCAATTATTAAGTTGAAAATGGGAGGAAAACAGGTTGAAGCTTTTATTGATACAGGCTCCTCTGTATCCTTGGTGAAACAGAACGTGGCCTCCAAGATGAACTTAGGGGGAAAGCATAGAGTTCCTGAGTTACGTGGTGTCACGGGTAACAGCCTCTCAACATTGGATTCCAGAGATATAACTGTAGAATTAGGAGATAAGATGGTTGTTCACACGCTGGTTGTGGTAAGCGGTGATCTTTTCCCAGGGGATGTTCTTATTGGGTCAGATTTCTTGTGTAGGTTTAAGTATGGAATCCCGTTTGATGGGAGCCGGTATACCGTGACACTAGATGGTAGGGATTATGGAGGCACTCCTATTAGGAACGGGTTTGTTCTGCCTGTGCACCTCATTAAGCCTGAACGCCCCCAGCGCCCCCCAGCTACACCCTACGAGCGTCACTGTCATCCCTCCCCACTCAAGTGTTGTTTTGCCCGTTAGATGGTCAAGGTCGTTCGACAGCCCCACGGACAATCAGGAGTATGTATTTGTTGAAACTCCTCATAAAATGTCCCCATACGTGCAGCCAGGACTCATTAACATTCAGCAGCCTAGTGTCCCAGTCATAAACCCCACCTCCAGGGAATTTAAACTTACTCCTGGTCATTCAGTGGGAACAGTCTGTGCGGTAGATAAGGTAGAGGATTTGGAACATTTTGATTCTACGAGATATAACATTAGGAGCGACACGGAGTTCGTAGATTCCCAGCAAATGTTTACCAATGCATTAGATATCCCTTGACATAAATCACCAACCCACCCTTATTAGAGAGCGTCTGCACTCTATAACAACGCAGCATAAAGACCTGTTTGCAACTTCAGATCAGGGCCTCGGCCTGATGCCATTTTCACACAAAATTAATACCGGCTCCGCCCCCCCCACCAGAGGACGGCAGTGGCAGCTTCCTGAGGCGGCTAAAATTCAAATCAGGGACTTATGCCGCCAAATGGAAGAACGTGGCATCATCTCCCCTTGCACCAGCCCCTATTGCTCCCCGGTCGTATTAGTCAGAAAAAAGGACGGGTCAACAAGATTCTGTGTGGACTATAGGGAACTTAATAAGGACACCATTGCCGATAGCTATCCTTTGCCCAGAATTGACGAGACACTGGACCAATTGAACGGAGCTACTATATTCACAGTTCTAGACTGTAAGGATGTATACCGGAGTATACCTGTCGACCCGGCTGACCGCCCCAAAACTGCTTTTGCGGACGGCAGCCGTCAATTTTGTTTCAACAGGTTACCTTTCGGGCTAACGGGGGCACCAGCCACGTTCATGAGGGCGGTGAACCACAGTCTCACACCCGTGCTTGGGCGTAACGCTATGGCTTACCTGGACGATGTTATCGTTTATAGTAAAGATGTGGATTCACACATGCGGGATGTAGATGAGGTTCTCTCGGTCATGAAAGGGGCCGGACTGAAAGTGTCCCTTGGAAAATGTGCGTTCAGGCGCCAGGAAGTTACATACAGTACCTGGGATTCATCATAGGTCACGGCGGTGTTAGACCCGACCTGGTGAAAGTGAAAGCGATCTCAGAGATGCCACCTCCCACCACAGCCAGGGGTGTGAAACAGTTCCTCGGCGCCGCCAACTTTTTCAGACGTCACATCCCTCACTTTTCAGAGGTGGCCCTCCTCCTTACGAAACTTACGAAGAAGTCGGTTCAGTTTAAATGGTCGGGGGAGGCAGATAAAGCTTTTAACCATCTCAAGGACCTATTGAAGTCGGCAACAATGTTGGTACTGCCAGACTTCACGCAGCCGTTTTACGTGCACACTGACACTTCTGACGAAGCACTGGGAGCCTGTCTAGTGCAAGGTGGGGAGGATAACCCCACCCCTATTGCTTATTTTTCACAGAAATAGAGTGGAGCTGCCCTCCGCTACTCCACAACTGAGAAATAAGCCTTGGCTATTGTCAAGGCCGTAACCTCCTTTGATGCTTACCTATTTGGTAGACACTTCTATGTCATCACTGATCACCGTCCTTTAATGTATATATTCCAAGGTAAAACTCCTAATGCACAAGTAGCACGCTGGGCAGTCTTTTTAAACGCATATGACTTCTCCATTTTGCATAAGCCAGGCAAGAACCACGTCGTGCCAGATGCACTGAGCCGTAATGTATTGTACCTATAAATGATGTCGGGAATCCTAGCAGCATTACTCAACCCATTTTTGGTGACCTCTCACCTAATCAGGTGCGCCAACGCCAACTTTAAGACCCACAGTGGGGTCCGGTCATTGTGTTCCTTGAGGGGGGTCCACTCCCCAAGAAGGTCAACAAAGCTTCACTTTGTGATTTCAGTCTTTTAAACAGAGTCCTGTACCTTGTTACTATGAGACATGATGACGAGCAGCCCACAGAACTCGTAGTCATCCCCGCATCCTTGGAAAACTCCGCCCTAGAAGCAGCTCACTGTTCCCAATTCGCAGCCCACCAGTGTGAATGTCGCACATATGCATGTGCACGCTCTATGTTTTTCATGCATAATTTACCGCAGAAGGTTGGGGCATTTGTCAAAGGCTGTCTGCCATGTCAGTTAAGGAAGGGTACCCCAAAGAGACAGGGAGAGCTGCAGGAATTCCCACCAACCTCCCAGCATTTGGAACGGGTATCGATCGATCTAACTGACATGTCAATACGTTCACACCGGGGAAACAGATACGTTGTTTCCATCGTCGATCACTATTCACGTTTTGCGACCTATATACCCATCCCCGATAAACGCGCAGAGACAGTTTGTGAAGCCCTGTTACAATACGTTGGTACTCATGGATGTCCCCGGGTCATTGTAAGTGATCAAGGGACAGAGTTTACCTCGGGCATCTTTCAGAAGGCGTGCGACTTGCTGCGGGCTAAGTCAAATCTAACCACTAGTTACCACCCACAGGCTAATGCCATGGTTGAGCGTTCCCACCGCACGTTGAAAGATCACTTGTCGTTTTTGGTTAATAATCAGTACGGCGGTTGGGACGATCAGCTACCTCTTGCACAACTGGCCATGAACACCGCAATTAATACCACCCTGCATAACACTCCTTACTTCCTTCACTTTGGTAGGGATCCAAACCTTCCTGCTGGTGTAATCAACCCCCACCCTTATCCTATGGCGAGGACTACCCTTCTGTCTTGCAAAACAGGTTACAAACGGTCTTTACTCGGGTGCAGGAACTAAACAGGAAAGGTCACTTACACAACGCCACCTACTATAACCTCAGGGTCACCCCTTCCAATATTACCATAGGTACCCTGGTCTTCCTAACTAACGAATCATTCTCCCCCGATACCCCCTCTAAGTTGCAACAGAGATGGCAAGGCCCATATAGAGTAACCGCCCAACCCAGCAAAGTAAACTTCACTATTTCCCCGCTTTGCCAGGGGGGACGTCAGGAAACTGTGCATGTGAATAGATTGAAGCTGGCAACTGTCGACGATGACGTTTTGAACAAATCAGGCCTCACCAACCAGCCCCCTCTAGGAGTAACATTCCCTTCCCAACACCCTATCCCTCCACCAGCAGCTGACCACCCCCTCAGAACAATCAGGTGCCTCACACCCCAAGTAATAATCAGAGAACTCCCCAAGCTACTGCCCCACTTGTACCAGTAAGACCTGATCAGATTAGGGCTCATAGATATAACACCAGGTCACAGAACATAGATTAAAGTAACGAGTCTAGGGGCACTTCTAATTGTTGATTCTCCACCCCGGGATCTTGTCTTTCTACTAAGCTACAGAGTCATCACTGCCCTGGCTCTTCACGGGCCTGGGCGAGGTCTCCCTGACCCCACACAAAAGTCGGAGATGACACCACCACAGCTGCAGCTGACCCCCCTACCAGACGAGCTGAGACCAACGCATCCTGACTCATAATGGATTATGCCCGGCCTTGACGGGACACGCAACTATCAACCCGTGATGGCGGGATATGGGTTCACGCCTTGTTTACTGTTGACCCTCTTCCCGATTGAAGACACTGGGCTGGTCTCGTCCCTCGCCTGTAGAGCGACGAGACACGCACCAGGCTACGGTCCCTGGCCACTATACCGACGAACCCAACATCGTGGTACCATCACCCTGAGCAACCACGCCATGCAGGACCAGCGCCCGGCAACTAGCTCCAGGCAAAATCAGGTCGCCCCCTTGGAACCCGGGGCGAGCCCCGAAACCCCGGCTTGCAACTACGGTAGCAACAATCAACTAGAGGTCCAAGCGGCGTGCAGATGACAGTTCCCTCACGTTCAGGACCCGTCAACTGGTCCCACTCTCACTCCTGGTATGGAACCACCAGGTACCGGACAATAGCCGACCCCGGCCCCCACCGGGATCTACCTCGCCCGTGTTTACCACACCATTGGGAGCATAATAAAATTGGCTTCTGACCTGCAAGCAGAGGAAAAAAACAAAGCAAACCCTGGTGAGCCTACCCAGGGAGGATCCCACCACTGTGAGGGGCGTGGGACAGAACGGTCAAGGGTCTCGCCGACACTCCACGCATCTGGGAGGCGAGCCCTTATCCACCGGAGCCCTACTTACAAGCCATCAAGAGATATTTAAGCAGTGGACCGGCTTCATCCGGCCGGAAGGGCGCGGAACTCAGATGGGACTGGAAAAAAACTCACCGGAACACATCGAAATTGCCGCTCCACACAGAAGAAGTTCAAGTGGAGGAAGTGAGCCTGTGAGACACACTGTGGCAGACCACCACCCGGGCCGGGGCGGAAACGCCAACCACTGTATCTGCTCGTCGTCCACCCTGATGCGGACAACGCGACTGGTGGAGGTGGTGACGGACCATGCCACCACCCTGGACCTCGACGAATGCTACCAAGTTTTTTTGCTATTGTATCTTATCAATTCTGCTGCCATTTTTTTAGTATGTATAAATATTTATTCTTGTTCTTCTGTTCACAGTTACATTGTACCCCAATCCCCCCACTCTTTTTCAGCGTATGTATCTCATTATTATATATGTTGTGTGTGCTGCCCTGGGCAATAGTTTAACAGCTGGAAACGCGAATATATAAACTGTTCCAGGCTTAGATACTAACGCTAGGGAACCTAAGCAGAGAAATAAGCCAGGGCAACACCATTACACCAACCTTTCAAACCTCAGACTGTATTGCTCTCATCTAACTTCCTGGGATTACACTCGACAAGCACCTGCTTAGGCGCTCTCTTTCCCCTTCATCTACATCCTCTTTTCTTTTTCCATATCTTTAGTTAACCTCCCAATTTTTTAATTTGATCCAGACATATATGGTAGGATGTGAGGTGCATACTTTACACCGCAGTAGCTATTTTTCTCAGGTTGGGCACTCGCTTTTGTTATCTATCAGACACGACTACTTCTGCATAGAAGCTTGATCTTGGCGGAGGTATAGTAAAGCTTTGTCAGATCAAACTGCCAGATTAGAGATTGTACAGTTGCCTCAGGACTATCTTAGCTAACTGCACTTGATATTGCTGTCTATGTGTGTTATCAGTTCTCTGTGATGAAAGCTTTGGTCTTGGCGGGAGGTGTAATGATTGAATATCAGACCAAAGCTTACAGCCCAGAATTATATCACATATAACAGCAAGTACAGTACAGACCGCGTAGTACCCAAACACCACAGATTGACACACCGCAGGTCAAGACCTGACCCCGGCCTAAGTACTTGAGTAACCCTACGATATAACCGTGTTAAGGAAACCACACCTGGCCAAGACCCAGCTGGGCGGTAATTATTACAAAGCACTACTGGCCTGCGACATGACCTCACCTGGGCAAACAGCTGTCCAGACCTGACCCAAGGGAAATCAAGGACCCGCTAATCAGCCAGCATCCCTGTTACCCAACCCAACAACCCGGTCAAGACACACCCACTTAAGTAGGAGAGGTCACCCTACAGCTCCTCCAGTATAGAGGGGCTGGAGCTCCTCTCCCCAGCAGAGTCTGATAACCAAGGAGGGCCAGCAACCACGTCCCCTGTCCCACTCATCAAAGAAGTCCGTCACTAAAGGCAACGAGGTCTCCGCCGGGTCCGTCGACAGAGTGATGTCAATTCAACGCATAACAGTAAGTGCTGGCTGTGTAGGCGGTAAAAGTGCAGTGTTCCTGAACCTTCCAACGATCGACTTAGTGAAGCGCCCATTCGACTTGTGAAGTTAAACGAACATATCATAATCTATTATACCCTGTGTACGAATTCCCCCCTATGCAACTAGTAAAATAAAGCTGTAACACGCAGTTGTGTTTTATATACTACACTTGTACTGAGCCTGTGTTAATATACGTGCCCCCCCACACCCTCGAGTCACGCTACCAAACTTCCTGTCTGTACACCCTCCTACTATAAGTATTCTACCAATATGTCATATCCTCTCCTGGTGAGTTTTGTCTCATTACAATATAGATTAAAGAAAATACTTGCAGTGTGTTTAATATATTACAGTATATTATAAATAAATAAATAAACAAATAAATCGGTAAACGTATTTCAAGTAAATGGAAAAATTTTACTCACACCGACATTAGTTCCAGTTAAATAACAGACGCTTAAGTGAGTCACTAGTGTTTACACTACTGTACACCAGCAGGTAAAATTTGATGCCAATACTTGAAGTGAATTGGCCTTATTTTAAATAACCAACCATAAATAAATGCAAAAATGAAAAGAGATCAAAGGTGAGAAATATTATATTGTATGTATGTTGTGTTGTCAAAGGAAGAGAAGCAATTGAAACTCTGCAATTGTGTGTAAATGAGGCAGAAAGATAGATCAGCAACCTAAGACTTGGTCACAATTTTCGTGATGCCATATGGAAGTAGGGTCTACCGTTATACAATACTGTACATTATGCTTCCAATATCTTCCCAGGCGGTAGTATCTCCCTGTTTGGTAGCTGTCTACTACCTACACAACTTTTAGTTATATTACTTTCATATAACATGATCAATTAGACAAAAAATGAAAATAAACAAACAAAAGTTATTTACCAAGACCTTCTCTCTGACAGAGGGTAAAAGATGGAGGGGAGATAAGAAGGCTATTCATAGCCCATCTTTGTGTCTGAAGTGGCCGCACACACACACACAGATATATATGTGTAATAAATGTATGTAGTAAGTACATACAGTAATCTTTTTCACTCAAATCCTAATGAAATACTAATGAATTAGAATACGGTAGCTGGTGTAAACAGTCGGAACAGTCCCACCACCGATTGTCTCTCGTGAAGCAAGCTTATAAATTAAAGAAAATACTTGCAGTGGATTTATTTGTTTATTTATTTATTTATTTATTTATAATATACTGTACTGTAATATATTAAACAAATAAATCGGTAAATCCATTTCAAGTACCTGCAAATGGAAAAATTTCACTCGACACCGACATTAGTTCCAGTTAAATAACAGACGCTTAAGTGACGTCACTAGTGTTTACACTACACCAACCGGTAACATTTGATGCCATTACTTGAAATGAATTGGCCTTATTTTAAAAAACCAAGGATGTGTAAACAGCACTGGTGAATGGGATGGTTGGTAAAGGACTGCTGGGTCAGTAAGCTCCCAATGGTAAGTGTCACATTTGGGGTACCGGTTTTATACAGCAAATAGAGCTCAAAAGCTACTTATTAAATGGAAATTTTTGGGGTCGTCTTATACACCCCGTCGCCTTGTAGGCCGAGATATACGGTAACGCTGGGCCTCAAAAATACATAATGTGAAAAATATTTTGTACGACCATGGCCGTCGTATGTCTGGGTCGTCGTAAGTCAAATATGTCATAAGTCGAGGAGAGACTGTACAGGTACACCACTGATTTTCCGGCAGCTTGGTTCCAAAGCCTTGCTGGATTATCCATTTTGCCAGACCAACCGAGGTCAGGTAACAATAATTCAACAATAAAGTACACCTATGACCCACTAATTATACACCTCCCATGTCTCTGAAGCACCATGGACTGCTAGAAACTTAAATTAAACAAATGTTAAATGTAAATGAAATGGAAAAAAACAATATTGAGTAACATATTACTGTACACACTTTGTACTCAAGTGTACGACACTAAAGAACTAAAATTTTTATCCCTTGTGCAAACTATGTAATGTTATACTGTACTCAAATTAATCTTTTTCTTACAAGGAGTGAAGCAATGCAGGTTATATTCTGCTAAGTCTAGTCAGCGATATTCTATAAGACAAAAACTTTTTGCCTAAAACCACCTTAACCCTGGCTGGGAGGAAGGGAGAGGGGGAGGTAAGGTGTTGACACAGCCGGCGGCAAAGGATACCTAGTGTGTATTTATCAGTCATATAGAGGAGATTAAGTTTTTCGCTTACATTGCTGGAATTCTTGTAAGATGGTGAATAATTTGAGTGCAAACATCCCATACCTGTAGTTTGCACTATACATAAGATTTTCAGTAATTAACTTAGTACATTTGGGTGCAGGTTTGCCATTAGGACAATTATTTATTTTTTGTTTTTCACAATGTGTATTTTGGATGGTGTTTGCATGTAAATGAGTAAAAATAAATGAAGAAAGATACATATATCTACCCAAAAAGAATGAGTTGAAAAATTGTACTCAAATGTACTACACTAAAGGACTAAAATTTTTATCTTTTGTGCAAACTAAGGGATGATTATACTCAAATTGGTCAATTTCTTACAAAGATTCAAACAATGCAAGTTATATTCTGCTAAGTTTAGTCTGTGACATTTTATAAGATAAAAACTTTAAGCCCAAAACTACCTTCACCCTGGCTGGGAGGGAGGGAGGGAGGTAAGTTAAGTGCCCTCTCGTAATTTTGTCCAGACTAAAGGAGCTGCTGAACCATCAGTTCTCGGAAAATCGGTGGTGTACCTGTACTGTTAAATTTATTTGATAGCACAGTGTCTGTGAAAATTTTGTGAAGGAAGATGACATCATCAAATTGTAAGGAACATAAATATTTTAGATGAAAACAGGAATTTTAAGTCAAGAGTGTGAGTAAGATTTTGCATTCACCATTAAAGGAGGTAAACCTTTGTGCCTTATCTGCAGTGTGTCACTCACTCACTATAAAGCCAGTAACTTGAAATGCCACTACAATACAAATCACCCAAACTTATCCACCTAAATCAGAATTATGAAAAAAAAAGAGTTAACTGTGTTAAAATTATCAATAATAGCCAAAGTTCAGTAAGGAAACTGATACAACGACTGAAGCTAGTTTTGTTATTGCATGGAATATTGCTGGTGCTAAATGCCCATATTCTGATGAAGAATTTGTTAATAAGAATATAGCTGAAGTTGTTGCAGTGTTAGATCCAAATAACACAAAACTTGAGCAACTAACAGCACAAACTCCAGTTTCATGCCACACTACAGAAAGGAATATCTCCCAAATCAGTACTGATGTTGCAAAATGATTTGAAGAATTCTCTAGCATTCAGCTTAGCTCTTGACGAATCTACAGACATACAGTACAAGACAACCCACAACTGGCGGTATTTGTTAAGTCATGTTTCCTCTGATGTACTGTAACTGTAAAAGAAAAGATGTTAGAATTCGTGGCACTAAAAGAAACAACTCATGGTGTTGACATTAAAAACGCGCTTGACAGAGCCTTAACAAATGCTTATGTTCCACTTGTCAGTGTTGCAACAGATGGAGCACCTTCAATGGTGAGGAAATATGCAGGACTAATTACACTAATGAAAAGTGATCCCAACTATCCGGAGTTTCTCCGAGTTCACTGCATTATCCATCATGAACATCTAGCAGCTAGATACTTCAGGTACAAAAATGTTATGAAAACTGTCCTAGATACTGTCAATTTCATCTGCTCAAATGGGAAAACCCACCGATAGTTAAAAAATTTATTGAAGAACTGGGGCTTGAAGATAAGGCCAATGATGTCTCTTTTATAGTGCATTGTGAGGTGGCTGTCAATCAGCAACATCTTGAATAGGTTTGTAGATCTTTTGGAGCCCCTCACTACTTTTCTTGAAGGAAAGAAAGATGTTTCCTCAACTAGAAAATGATGAATGGATGCAAGTTCTGATGTTCCTTACTGATATAATGAAACATCTACAAACTCTCAACTTTGAACTCCAAAGGAAGGATAAAATTGTTTCTGATCTTACTCAGACAATTTTTAGCTTTCAGAATAAAATTAAGAGTTTTTTAAAGAGACACACTGTCAAGAAACTTCAACCACTTTCCCAATCTCAAGAGGAGAGTAAATACATTCCCTAATATGGAAATCAACGACCACAAACTGGAAGAATACAAAGATAAATTACAAGGACTGCTTGATAATTTCCTAGCCAGGTTTGATGACTTGTAGAAGTTGAAGCCTTGCTTCACCTTTCTTGTAAATCAATTCATGGTTGATGTGATCAATGATGGTTGTCCGATTCTCAATCCTCTGGTAACGCATTCATCTGTTGTGAAAATGGAACTATCCCCTGTAATGGAATTTCAGGTGGACCCGAGTCTAAACCTGATCCATAAATCTGTCTACAATTGAGTTCTGAAAGCACGTTCCAGAAACAAAATATCCTGAACTAAAGAAAGCTAGTGTGTGACTCATCTAAATTTTCGGCACAACATACTGTTGTGAATTCCTGTATACAGTTGTACCCCACTTAACGCGGTCAATTGAACCCAGAGGGTCCCGTGTTAAGTGAAATCCGCGTTAAGTGAACAACAGAACATATGGGATTAATTCCAATAGAAACCAGCCCGACCCCCAAACTCCACTTTTTGACGACACATAACTATGTTGTAGTAAAAATTTTATCTTAACTTTATGATGGTATGAAAAAACAAGTAATATAGAAGAGGTTGGGTTAGGAAAAATAAAGGTTAACATAGGAAAAATGAAGGTTACTTTAGAGAAACTAAAAGTTAGGTGGAACACTTACGGTAGTAGAAGAGATGGGTCGGCATACGGGGATGGAGGCTGGTTCCGAGGCAGAGGGCAGATTACTGGCCCTCAGGTGAATCACCATTACTAGGTGAATCACCATCACTGTCACTTACAGTTGTCAGGGCTTCCCTGACAAATCCCTCAAAGTCAACTTCACTGTCACTATCACTGGCTTGGGCTGGCTGTGGTGGGTTGCGGGCGAAGAACTCGGTTATGCTTTTTTGACGGCTGGTGTTTATGTTGTCATGATACACCATGATGTACGGCTCCATAGCCTGCACCAGCCGGGTATGGAAGACTTCATAGCGGTCATCGTCATTGTCGCGGGAAAGGACGGACTTAATTTTCTCTGCAAACTCTATGGCACACTTAATATCACTATGACTTAAACTAGGTTCTTCGGAGAATGACGCACCTTCTTCCTTCACTGGCGTGTTCTTCTTCCAACATCTCGTCGGCAGTCACTTCAGGATCTCTGATCACCTCCAGGATGTCTTCGTTGGTGGTCTCGGAGAAGCCTTCAGCTGTAATATTGAGCGCAGCTTCTCTGGCAAGGTCCACTGCTACTGCAACAGTCTGAACCTCACCAGTCACAGGTTCACTCCTCCTCTCACCTGGTATGCCATGCAACACATGTCTCCATGCGTGACGAATCGTAGCAATAGTCAGCAGATCCCATGCCTCCACCAAGAAGTCTACAGCTTGTTTAACGTTAAACTTCTTCCAAAATTGTTTGACGAGAAGTTCTTGAGTTACCACCTCTTGTTCCTTGTCCTCGTCGCTTTTGCTCTCGCTGTCGGTGTCACCCAGCTTACGCAACTCATCCTTGGTGTTGGTAGAGTCGTTCAGGAGCTTGAACTTCTTTGCAGAGTACGCAGCTTTCACATTGCAGATCAACTCCTGGTCCATGGGCTGGATTAATGACGTAGTGTTGGGAGGAAGGAAGACCACTTTTACGTTGGGGTGACGATCCATAAGTAGGGGCGAGTGTCCAGGTGCGTTGTCAAGGAGCAACAAAATATTGAATGAAACATTCTGTTGCTCGCAGAATTTCTTCACGTCGGGAACAAAACAGTTGTCAAACCAGAAGAGGGACAGAGAAGAGGACATCCACGCCTTACGTGCGGTTAGCCAGTGGACATTAAGCTTGTTCATGCCCATATTCTTGTAGGCGTGCGGCTTGCGGGCTGTGTGAATCACCGATAACTTTGGTTTACAGGTACCGGAGGCATTGGTGGTAAACAGGACGGTAATGCATTCCTTCTGCAACTTCCGACCCCTTACCTTGCTGGCAGACTGGACAACGAAGGTCTTGGAAGGTAACTTTTTCCAGAAAAGACCAGATTCGTCCATGTTAAACACCTGGTCGTCAGTGTACTGTCCTTCCTCCATAATCTCACGTAAGAACGGAGGAAAATCTCTAGCCGCCACACGGTCAGCACTCGCTTCCTCACCACCAATGTTGATGCTGGTGATCTTGTTCCTCTTCTTAAACCTATGCAGCCAACCAGAGGAAGCATTGAAGGGTTTGGGCTCTGCAATTCCCAGCTTACGTGACACTGCTGCGTATAGCTCACGTGCGTACTCCTGCACTGAGCGCGTGTCCACCGCCATGTTGCGTCGCGCCTGACGAACCAAATAACTCACCAGCAAATTTTCCACTTTTGCCAGCACCCTGTTCTGGCAATACCTGATAGATGAAGCACCTGCAGACTTTGTGATTTTCATGTGCTCTTTGATCTTGGCTGCATCCTTCTTGATCGTGCGAATCGTAGATTCGTTGACGCCATGCTGGCGCGCGAGATCAACTTGCCGTGTTCCTTTCTCCAAATCTTGAACAATTTGGTACTTCACCTCGTAGCTTAAGGAACGTCGTGTCTTCTTTGGCTTAGTGCCGCTGGGTCCAGGTAAGGAAAGGTCTCTCTCTGGTGGCGGTGGTGGTCCGGCGGAAGCCATTTTACGGAACAATGGATGCACGTTTACACGGTGTGGCCTTGAGGGATGAAACTACCGCGGCTAGGTCAAGCATCATCTCTCCTCCCTCCCTCCCTCCCTCCCCGGGGTGGTCACGTCATAATACTTTAAGCCAATTACAGCTAGCAGCAGAGGGGGGTAGGGATGCATGGCCAATCACAGTCCGATACGTCATATGACGTCAGTGATAACGCAACAAAGACACACACTGCGCAACCTTACCGCGCCGCTTGCCCAAGCGGAGGGTGGAGGAGGGAGAGGCAGGCAGGCAGGCGGGCGGGTGGCGCGTGGGGCAAATCTAAAAATAGCGTCTCGAGCCGGACACTCACCGCGTATATGATGAAAAAATCCGTATTAAGTGAAAGTTCAGCTCTGGCGAGGCACTGCGTATATGATAAAACGCGCTAAGTGAAACCGCGTTAGGCGGGGTAATACTGTACTCCGGAATGAAATTTGTGAAGTCAAAACAACGTAAAAGGGGGTGAGTGGGATTGTGGCCGTTACCATGCTCACCATTATATTTAAATTATTCATTACAGTATTGATACATTATAAAAATAATATCCAATAGCTTACATGACTACAATCGCTAAATTTGGGACTAAATAAGCAAAATATCACTAAATTAACTCTATACCGCTACCCGCACTGCCCACGGCTTTCCGCATAATCTATAACTATGGTCACATTTCAACCAACTGTATTTAGGGATAACCGCATGAGACCCCACAGTATTAACAAGATGCATTCTTAGAGAACCACAAAGAATCAAACCATTTTATGGTCAGTTGGGGTGAGACAAAATAACTGTACACCAACATAAGAAACCAAAGGAAATTAATTCAAGAGCTAATAAAACAGTATTTTTTGTTATGTAAATACATGAATACACAAATGCTAACTATAAGCATAACGGATGTATGATACACCAAAACACTTACTTCTGGAATGTAAAAGCTTTTTGGATTTCCCTCACTTCATGGTTGCCACGCAGAAGGAAGAACGTGGTTGGGTTCAGAAGCTTTTGTGAAAACAGGTGAGACACGACCTGCAAATAATGACATTATTTTATAAAGTTATACAGTATATATTGTACAGTTACATCAATGAGTTCCTTTACCTCCCTGTGATGATGTTTATGTACAGTCACGGACCAAAACCTGTGATACAATGAAGGTGGAGGGTGTAAATTCTGCCCCCACCTTTACTGGATGGCAGGTTGCAATCAGTGATGCCACTCATGAAAAAATCAAGTTTACCTGATTTGTGTCTTAATCTTTCCAGATCGCTAATTAAAATTTAAGGTATGACATATCCATTTACAACTATTTTTATTCTAATCACTACAATTCTACAATAAGTACAGTCACAAGCCTTAATAACAAGGACATCTTGCTCGAACGGGGTGTGAGGCTAGGTGGCCTTTCTGGACGACAGCTCACTGTGATGGTCACACACACCAACACAAACAGTTGAACAGGCTAACCTATAGTTTGACAAATATTTCCACCAGTTCCATCTCAGCATCACACACAGAGCTAGGGAAGCTAGTAACACTCGATAGGAATATTAGACTGATAATACTATATTGATATTGAATAAGATATTGATAATTAATTATACAGGTGCAATATATGCTCTTATTAGTTCAGCAGTGCATTACCAATTCGGATTACCATTAATGACCCAAAGAAAATTTTAAAACGAAGGTGAACTAAGTAAAATGTCAATAATAATATATCAAAGTACAGTAATGTTAACAACTAATACAGTAAAACCTCGTTAAGGCGGACCCCGCTAAGACAGATATTGCTTAAGCCGGACACAATTATTTTCCTAAAAATAAAAAATAAATAAAAAGAAAAAAAAGTAAGACAAAATTTGTCCTCCGATGAGATGTCTGCAAAATTTCAAGGGACCAAGGCGTCAGTCCGTGGGACACAGGTGCACGAGAGTTATCAATTCTTGTTTGTGGGAATATTGAATTCACTCTAGTAATAATACAATGTTTCTTATGATGTGTCATAGGTAAATGCATGGTTTATATAATTTGTTTATCACTGTGGCCATCACTGTTTTCAAATTAGACTACAAGATATGTATTTCTCCCATAAGTATTTCGATTGTATGCCTGGCAATGAGAGCCTGAGAGCGAGTTAAAGCATCGTCTACAGTTGTAACTCTCCTCCCTCCCTGTCACATTTCACTGGATTTACTGTTATTATTAGTGTTTACAGATATAAGAGTGTTTAATAGTGATTAATCATGGCACTGTAGCCAGGTTAAACTCGTCACTACAACTACTAGGCCAAGCTGTGGTGTTATGGTTGTTTTTCATCTCGTATTTTTGGGTAGATATACGCAACTTTCTTCATTTATTTTTACTCAATTACATGCACACACCATCCTACATACATAATGTGAAAAAAGTAATACAGTATAAATAATTGTCCTAAGGGCAAACACATAAAGGGAATATACATTTCTTTACACACGAGTTAGCCGGCTGAGGGAGGGAGGGGAACACAGTCAGAGTGTAGAGGGGGGGGGGGAGGAGCATTGTCAGGGAATTAGCATGCCAGCTGATGTTTGTTACTGTGGTGAAACAGGGAGTAATATGCAGATGGCGCCTGTGTTGAAATTTCATTTGGCTTTTATTTACCAATTTGGTGATGCAGTATTTTTCATTGGTATTATTTGTATTTATTCCTCACATTTCCTGGTACTGTATACAGTACAGTAGTACCCCGATTTACGCGGTCAATTAAACCCAAGGGGTACCACGGAAAGTGAAAACGGAGTAAAGTGAACAACAGAACATATGGGATTAATTACAATAGAGACTGGCCCGACCCCCAAAATCCACTTTTTCCGACACAATACCTATGTTGTAGTAAAAATAAAATCTTAATTTTATGATGGTATGCTCACACAATTAATATTTAAGAGAAATACAGTCGACATGTTCATGTCCATTCAAATAATGGACTCAAATCCCACCCCCCCCGCCCCTCCACTTCCCAGCTCACTAGCTCCTACCTCTCTGAGAAATGTTTGGGTGAAAACACTAGATTTTAACGTTTAGTAATAAATAATACCTCAGACTAAAGTTAGGATAATATAATTGACATTTCTGGATTCCTTGCAGGTCAGGGAATATTTTTAATGTAAACTTCATACATTTTGCACAAACGATAAAATATTTGCTTTGTGTAAACTAAATTATTACATTAGATCTAAAATTTGTATGTCTAATGCAAAATCCATGATGTTTATATTCAAAATGATCATCATATTGTAAGAATTCCAGCCTGTTTTAGCTCATAAAATTCATACAAATTACCCGGCCAGAATATAATTTACATTGCTGGAATTCTTATAATTTGGTGATCATTTTGAATATAAACATCATATATTTTGCATTAGACATACAATTTTTAGATAAAAATTTTTCTCTAGGTAACTATGTTATCTTTTGTGCAAAATATATGACATTTATATTCAAAATATTCCTGGTCTTACAAGGAATCCAGCAATGTCAATTATATTATCCTAATTTTAGTTTGAGGTATTATTTATTAAAATTTAGTGGTTATCCCACACATCTCCTTGGGACGGTTGGTGGGGGGTGGGGGGGAGGGAGGGACCGACCGACCATCTGTTACCCTGTGAAGAATTATTTTTTTTTTTTTATTAACTAAAGATATTTGTTTTAGCTCATAAAATTCATACAAATTACCCGGTCAGAATATAATTTACATTGCTGGAATTCTTATAATTTGGTGATCATTTTGAATATAAACATCATATATTTTGCATTAAACATACAATTTTTAGATAAAAATTTTTCTCTAGGTAACTATGTTATCTTTTGTGCAAAATATATGACATTTATATTCAAAATATTCCTGGTCTTACAAGGAATCCAGCAATGTCAATTATATTATCCTAACTTTAATCTGAGGTATTATTTAATACTAAATGTTAAAAACTCTGGAAGGGAGGATTGGTGGGGGGTGGGGGGGAGGGTTGGGACTGACCGTGCGGTTGGAAGAGGGGGGAGGCAAGGTGGGGTACTTTGATTGACAGATAGTGTCGTGAAGATTATTTTTTTTTTATTAACTGAAGATATTTGTTTTAGCTCATAAAATTCATACAAATTACCCGGTCAGAATATAATTTACATTGCTGGAATTCTTATAATTTGGTGATCATTTTGAATATAAACATCATATTTTTGCATTAGACATACAAATTTTAGATAAAAATTTTTCTCAAATTAACTATGTTATCTTTTGTGCAAAATATATGACATTTATATTCAAAATATTCCTGGTCTTACAAGGAATCCAGCAATGTCAATTATATTATCCTAACTTTAGTTTGAGGTATTATTTATTAAAATTTAGTGGTTTTCCCCCAAAAATTTCTCAGAGTGTAGTGTGAGAGGGGGAGGGAGTTGAGTCCATTATTTGAATGGACATTAACTTGGCGACTGTATTTCTCTATTTCTCTTAAGTATTAATTGTGTGCATGTACCATCATAAAATTAAGATGTTATTTTTACTACAACATAGGTATGTGCCTTCAAAAAGTGGAGTTTGGGGGTCGGGCCGGTTTCTATTGGAATTAATCCCATATGTTCTGTTGTTCACTTAACGCGGATTTCACTTAACGCGGGACCCTCTGGGTTCAATTGACCGCGTTAAGTGGGGTATAACTGTATGTATATATATATATATATATATATATATATATATATATATATATACATATATATATATATATATATATATATATATATATATATATATACTGTATATATATATATATATATACCGTATATATATATATATATATATATACTGTATATATATATATATATATATATATATATATATATATATATATATATATATATATATATATATATATATATATATATATATATATATATATATATATATATATATATATATATATATACTGTATATATATATATATATATATATATATATATATATATATATATATATATATATATATATATATATATATATATATATATATATATATATATATATATATATATATATATATATATATATATATATATATATATATATACACACACACACACACAGTTGTACCCCGCTTAACGCGGTTTCACTTAACGCGATTTCTCATATACGCGGTGCCTCGCCAGAACCGAACTTTCACTTAACGTGGTTCATCTACTCATATACGCGGTGTTACGGACCCCTCCACCAATTGTCATGATCTACCTACCCAGCACTATGAACCACGCCATCTATTGTCCTGATCTACCTACCCAGCACCACGAGCAACTCCATCTAGGGACGAGACACGAGTATGACTCGTCTTAGTTACCACTCCGGGGTTTCCCTTCTCCATATCCTGGTTGTTGCGTCACTTCCTCCAAGTCTTCTTTGTCAGCTCGAGTTCGAGGAGAGAGCACTTCACTCTGGGAAGTGACCACAGGATCACCTATCCTGGAAACCTACGGCACAGTGACTACCTACCGTCTTCTACAATACTCAGCCTTGCTCGTCAGCCATCTCAGCTCCGCACTTAAGTATTTGTAATCTTGTATTGCCTCCCCCACGTCCACTTGCTTCAAATTATTGTATGCTGTATAAATATGTATATACTGTTAATGTTTAGGTTAAGTATGGTTAAGGGTAAATTATAGAAAGCTGATTATTTTGTTAAGGAATTCATGGTACTTTATTATACACCACAAAAACTCGCATCCTTTGTCTACCCTTTTATAGTCCGATTGTCTTTGTTTTTTTTTTTTTTTGCCTGTTGGGATCTGGGTAGACTTTTAACTATATTCTAAATCCCCAACTCGTAACAGCAGGAAGCGATGCGGGCACGATGCGCACAAGGTCGCCCAGTCATCAAAACATTACCGAGTTCTTCACCCGCCACCCATCACAGCCGGCCCAAGTCAGTGATAGTGATAATTATAGTGAGGAAATGGACTTATATGGACTTTGAGGGGTTTGACAAAGAGGCCCTGCAAGCCTCTGTGGTGGATAGTGATACAATTGATACAAGTGAGGGCCAATAATCTGCCCTCTGCCTCGGAACCAGCCCCACATCCCCGTGTGCCCAGCCTTCTTTTCTACTAATGTAAGTGTTAAAAAACCTAATATTATTGATATTTCTCTTAATTATTAATTGTGTGTGCATACCATCATAAAGTTAAGATAATATTTTCACTACAACATAGTTGTGTGTCGTCAAAAAGTGGAGTTTGGGGGTCGGGCCAGTCTCTATTGAAATTAATACCATAAGTTCTGTTATTCACTTAACGCGGTTTTCACTTAACGTGGTACCCTGTGGGTTCAATTGACCGCGTTAAGCGGAGTACTACTGTATATATATATATATATACAGTTGGTCCTCACATTAAGCGGTCCCGCATTCCGCGTTTCACCGTTAACGCGGTGCCTTGCCAGAACCTAACATTCTCACATTCTGCGGTCGCGAACGCCATTACGCGGAGAGTGTCCGGCGCGACGCTATTTTTAGATTTTCCCCACGCGCCACCCGCCTGCCTGCCTCTCCCTCCTCCTCCCTCCGCTTGGGCAAGCGGCGCGGTAAGGTTGCGCAGTGTGTCTTTGTTGCGTTATCACTGACGTCATATGACGTACAAGACCTGTGATTGGCCATGCATCCCTACTCTCCTCTGCTGCTAGCTGTAATTGGCTTAAAGTATTATGACGTGTCCACCCGGGGGAGGGAGGGAGGGAGGAAAGACGACGCTTGACCTAGCCGCGACAGTTTCATCCCTCAAGGCCACTTCGTGTTAACGCGCATCCATTGTTCCGTAAAATGGCTTCCGCCGGACCACCACCCCCAGAGAAAAACCTTTCCTTACCTGGACCCAGCGGCACTAAACCAAAGAAGACACGACGTTCCTTAAGCTACGAGGTGAAGTATACCATCATCCAAGAGTTGGAGAAAGGAACAAGGCAGGTTGATTTGGCGCGCCAGCATGGCGTGAACGAATCTACGATCCGGATTATAAAGAAGGATTCAGCCAAGATAAAGGAGCACATGAAGATCACAAAGTCTACAGGTGCTTCTATGATCAAGTATTTTCACAACCAGGTGCTTCTCAAGACAGAAATATTACTTGTGAGGTATTTGGTGCGTCAGGCGCGACGGAACATGGCGGTCGACACGCGCTCTGTGAAGGACTACGCACGTGAACTGTACATGGCAGTGGCACGAAAGATGGGAATTACAGAGCCCAACCCCTTTAATGCTTCCTCTGGGTGGTTACAGAGGTTTAAGATCCGGAGCAAGATCACCAATATAAACATTGGTGGTGAAGAAGCGAGTGCTGATCGTTCTGCGGCTCGGGAATTTCCTCTGTTTTTGCGTGAGATTATGGAGGAAGGACAGTACAGTGACGACCAGGTGTTTAACATGGACGAATCTGGTCTTTTCTGGAGAAAACTACCTTCCAAGTCCTACATTGTGAAGAATGCCAGCAGGATTCGGGGCCGGAAAATGCAGAAGGAACGCATCACCGTCCTGTTTGCCACCAATGCCTCCGGTACCTGTAAGCTCAAGTTATCGGTGATCCACACAGCACGCAAGCCGCACGCCTACAAAACCATGGACATGACCAAGCTAAATGTTCACTGGCTGACAGCACGTAAGGCATGGATGTTCTCTACACTGTCCCTCTCCTGGTTTGATGACTGTTTTGTTCCCGATGTAAAGAAATTCTGTTAGCAACAGAATGTCCCATTTAATATTTTGTTGCTGCTGGACAACGCACCAGGACACTCGCCCCAACTGTTAGATCGTCACCCCAACGTAAAAGTGGTCTTCCTTCCTCCCAACACTACGTCTTTAATCCAGCCCATGGACCAGGAGTTGATTTGCAATGTGAAAGCTGCATTCTCAACAAAAAAATTCCAGCTCCTGAACGACTACACCAACACCAGGGAAGAGTTGCGTGACCTGAGTGACACCACCACCGATAGCAGAGCGACGAAGATGAGGAACAACGGTTAGAACAGCAAAAAATACTCTTCAAACAATTCTGGAGAGTATTTAACATCAAGAAAGCTGTGGACATCTTGGTGGAGTCATGGGATCAGCTGTCTATTGCTACAATTCGTCACGCATGGAGACATGTGTTGCATGGAATACCAGGTGAGAGGAGGAGTCAATCTGTGACTGGTGAGGTTCAGAATGTTGCAGTAGCAGTGGACCTTGCCAGAGAAGCTGCGCAGACTGTTACAGTTCCAGGCTTCTCCGAGACCACCAACGACGACATCCTGGAGGTGATCAGATCCCAACCCAGGATTCTCCACAAGAAGTTATTGAATATGACCATGTTTGTGGGAATTGTAATCATGTGATTGCTACTCATGGCCATCGTTTTTGGGTGGAAGATGACTATCAGTATTATGAGATGAGCTGCATGTTGTGTGGTGAGGCTGAGGATACCCGATCTTGCTTTCCTGATGATCCACGCATGGAAGTCTCCCTATTTTAGAAGTATGTCATCAAACTCATCACCACCAGTAGAAGCATTTGAGGCCAAGCTGTGAAAATTTTGGTGTAATGTATTTGAGATCGGATATATACTCTCTTAATTGATATGAGGAAACCAGTAGCAATAGGTGAAATTAAGCCATCTCTGTGTGAGAAAATTCTTGCTGGTGTTTCCCCAGCCAAATAGGGGAGGACCGTCACTTTTGCAGTGTAACATGCTTGATGTGTCAAGTAAACGAGAGAATTGTCTCCCAATTTGTGTCATACATATGATTTAGTTAAGAACTGTAAATGTGTTTGGCATCATTGTTAATCATGCTGGGTGTCTTAAGTGTAAGAGGTCTAATACAGTGACATATGTACAACACAGTACTTTAGTTACAAATGTATGTGTGTGTGTGTGTGTGAGGTCATGTATATATTGAGGAGATTTGATTATTTGTAGTTTACTGAAGTATATAAGCCAAAATAGTGATGCACAGTCTCTTATACTGAGCACAACAATTTATAAATATATTTAAAATGTCTCCATGGATATTACATTAAAGAGTTGATTTTATATAGTATTGTGTAATGAATATCTAAACTGTATTCATTCTGTTGTAGAGGATATATATTTTTTATATTGGATGTCATCATTTTGCTCAATAACTGATTATACAAATAGATAATCAATTGCATTGTTAGAAAATTTTTTCTCTTCAAGTGTGAATACTTGACGTAGTTAGTTCTGGGTTTATAGTATTTGTAATTCATTAAAACTAGCAATATGTACCAAGTTAGTCATTAGTCATTCTATTAAATCTTGTACAATCACCATTTTTATTTTGAATTTTTGTCAACCGTGCTGTCAGTATAATATATGCAGTATGGTTGGTATCAGAAAGGCAAGGAGTGTTTTGCTGTTTTTTGTCTTGTTTATTACAATTTTGGTGGTGCGTCAAGTTGGGCACCGATTATCAGTCAAGGAAGAGGTTAGGGAAAAGAAGACTCCAGTTATGAGGAATCCATTAGAAGATTTGGTTGTCATTGTTAGAGAGTTTGAAAGTTTTGATAATGATGTAGGCGAGACTGTTGATTCTGTTCTCAGTGCTCGTGGTGCTGGGTAGGTAGATCAGGACAATAGATGGCGTGGTTCATAGTGCGGGGTGGAGGGGTTCGTAACACACCCCCCCTCCAAAGACCTCCGTAGCGCTGGCGCGAAGGAGGTGATCAACTGGTGCGTCTGGAGAGTAGCTGCTGCATTTCCACTGGAGCTCGGGATAAGGAGTCTGCAATCAGGTTGTCGACCCCCTTTATGTGCCGGACTTGTAGATTATAGGGCTGGGTGAGGAGAGCCCAGCGGAGGATTCGCTGGTTGGAGGTCTTGTTGGTTTGGATGAACGTGAGTGGGTTATGGTCGGTGAAGACTAGGGTTGTTTGTGGGCAAGACTGGAGGTAACATTCAAACTTCTTTATTGCCAACACCAGAGCCAAGGCCTCCTTCTCTATGGTCGAGTAGTTGGTCTGATGTTTTTTCAACTTGGCGGAGTAATATGCCACAGGGTGAAGAACATCAGTGGTTGGGTCGGGTTGTAGGAGCACAGCCCCCACTCCGACACCACTAGCGTCGATTTGCAGATGGAAGGGCGAGGTGTAGTCAGGGGGGTGGACTACAGGCTTGGAGGCAAGGAAGGCTTTGAGGCGGTGGAAAGACTGGTCGCACCTCTGGTTCCAGATGTAAGGGACCGCAGAACTGGTAAGGTCTGTGAGGGGTCCGGCCACGCTGGAGAAGTTACTGCAGAACCGACGGTAGTAGCCGCACATCCCCAGGAAACGCATGAGTTCCTTCCTCGTCCTTGGAGTGGGGAAGGACAAGATGGCTTTAACGTTTGCGTCCTTGGGTCTCACCATACCATGCCCAACGATATGTCCCAGGTAAGTCACTGAGGCCCGGCCAAAAGCAGATTTAGCCAGGTTTATGGTGAATCCAGTCTCTTGCAGTCGTGCAAACAGTATCTCCAAACGCACCAGATGTTCGTCCCAGCTGTCCGACACCACCACCAGGTCATCCAGGTAGGCGAACGTCCCCACCTAGGTCCTGAATTAGGAAGTTGATGGCCCTCTGGAATGTGGCCGGAGCATTAGAAAAGCCAAACGCCATAACCAAATATTGAAAAAGACCAAATGGAGTTATAAATGCCGAGATTATTTTTGGCCCTATCCGTGAGTCCCACTTGATAATATCCTTTCAATAAGTCCACCGTACTATAAAATTTGGCACAGCCTATGCTGTCTATTATATCTTCAATTAAAGGTAAAGGGTAGGAGTCTGAGACAGTGACCTGGTTCACTTTACGATAATCGGTACAGAAACGAAAAGTGCCATCGGGTTTTGGAATGAGAAGGCAAGGTGAAGCCCAGGGGGAGGTACTAGGCTCAGCTAAGTTATGTTTTAACAAAAAATCTACCTCCTTTTTCATAATCTCTCTTTTTTGTGGATTTAGTCGATATGCTGATTGCCTAATGGGTTGTACATCATCTGAGATTAGCTTAATATCATGTTTAAGTATATTGCAAAACCCTGGGAGGTCTGACGTGACTTTAGGAAATGTTGATACTAACTTAGTGAGATCTTTTGCTTGAGATGGATTCAGAACAGAAAAATACTCATCCAAGTTGTTGAGTATGTGACTGTTAGCAGGGTTTTCTTTAGGTAGAGGGAAGTCTAAATTTCAATAGGTCCATAGTCATCTGTCTCCGCCCGGCCCTGACAAAACCGTGTATGCAATACAGGTTGACTTATAGCCCTGGGATGTCTTCTCCTCTGACTGCCTGAATGGTAAAGTTTCAGAGATTAATGTGAACAAGTTGTGAATCTTTTCTGGGTGATCAGGAGTATGGACTATATAGTTGAGAGGAGATAGTTTATTAGCAAATCATATAGGACCAGTAAACTTGCTTTAAGGAGAGCCTGGAATGGGCAGGAAAGAGTAACATCTCCTTGTCACCTGGAGCAAATGATCTTTTAACTAATTTAGGTTGGGACTTCACCATTTTTTCTTGACTTTTTTAAGTTTGACTGAGCAATGGTTCGGACTTCAGTTAATTTGTCCCGTAAAGTGTCAATGTATTGGGAAACTGTTGCGGGCTTAATAGATGGAGTGTCAAACCACTGCTTCTTTACTATTTTAAGGGGTCCCCTAATTTGTCTCCCATATAGTAACTCGAACGGGGAGAAACCCAATGACTCCTGGGACATTCCCTGATGGCAAAGAGTAACAAGTCTATGCTTTCATCCCATTCCTTTTGGTGTTCTATACAGTATTTTTTTAGCATTGATTTGAAAGTTTGATGGAACCGTTCCAAGCAACCTTGGGATTGTGGGTGGTAAGCCGAAGATGTACAATGGTCCACACTGAGGTCTTTCATCACCTGTTTGAAAAGATTGCTTGTAAAATTGGTGCCCTGATCGGATTGGATCTCTTTAGGAATGCCCACTGAAGTGAAAAGGTGCAAAAGATGTTTGATTACGTTTTTTGAATTGATGCTTTTAAGGGGAAAAGCCTCAGGATAACGTGTACTGGTATCCATAACTGTGAGCAGGAATTGATTTCCTTTCTTAGTCTTTGGTAATGGGCCCACACAATCCACAACAATCTTTTCAAATGGTGTAGAAAATACTGGGATGGGCTTAATGGGAGCTGCTGGTATACTTTCATTTGGTTTTCCTACCATTTGACAAATATGACAAGATTTTAGGTACTTTGACACATCCTTCCTAAGTCCAGGCCAATAATAGTGTTGGAGGAGCTTTTTATATGTTTTCAGGATTCCTAAATGTCCTGAAATACCATCATGGGCAAGGGCAATTAATGCTGGTCTGACTGAGGCGGGAATTACCACTTGATGTATTTCAGACCACGTATCTAGATGGGCAAGCTCAGGGGGCCTATAGGCCCTCATCAAAACCCCTTCATGATAATAAAAACACGGAAGGGTGTTAAAATCTTTACCCTCAACTGCTGCATGATGAAGTTTAGTCAAAGATGGATCAGATTGTTGGGCTTTAACGAGCTCATCCTTACTAATAGTCTTATTGTACAGATCTTCTGTGGGTATGAAGATATTAGAGGTGGTTTTAGATGAAGAGGGCCCATTCCGCACACTCTGTGACCGGGTGACAGCACAAGATGGGAAAAGATGAGGAATAGTTTCTTTAAGGTCAGTGGTGGAGTTGATAGGTAAGGGAGAGTCGACTGTCTTTATGTTAGGAACCACTAGATCTCCTACCAAGTCATTACCCAATAATAAATGAATGCCGCACACAGGCATTGGGTCTTTCCTAATGGCTATTTGCACTTCCCCAGTAATCAAGGGACATTGGAGGTGCACTTTAGCTAAAGGATAGGAAGAATGGGACGAGAGATCCGAAATTAGAACACTCTCATTAGTAAATGCGGTAGATATATCAGGAATGACGTTAAACAGGAGGATAGATTGTGCTGCGCCCGTATCACGTAGTATACGAATAGGGAAAGAACGAGACCCCTCTATGATTGAAATTTTTCCCTCATAGGTGAATGAAGAGAAGAGATCCTGATGGGGCCTTTCCACATTGGTGTTTGCTATTGGTTTGGATTTGGGATCCAGGGAACTACTTTTAGCAATTCGACACTTTGGGTGTTTACAATTCTGGATCGTATGGCCTGGGTTTTTACAGTAAGAACAAGTAAGCTTGGTTGCATCGGGGGAGTAGGTGTGGGACCTTTCGACCTACCACCCACGTTCCCAAGGTTATCATCAGAGGAGGACCTAACATGTCGGGAAGTACCAATGCTCTCTACTGCCCAGTGACTCCACTAACAAAGCGTGTACGTACTCAGCCAGCTCAGCAGCACGCCCTAAATTAACCTCTCCACGCCCCTCCACATGCTTCAAGGATGAAATGGTATCTTGCTCTTCCACCCTCCAGGACTACCAAATTTAACAAATCCTGAAATGAGGTCTCTGTAGCCTCTAACCACTTCTTAAAAACTGCTTTTCATAAACTCAACAAAGGTGTGGAAAATGGTTTGGTTAGTTTACGAAAACTTCTGCCGGTATCCATCTGGTGTGATAGCATAAGAGGTGAGGATATTCTTTTTTACGTTATCATAGTCATCAGTCTGGTCTAAACAGTTATAAACTCTAAGAGCCTTACCATATAATTTAGGAACTAACACTGACACCCACTGGTCCTTTGGCCACTCATTCTTCCCGGCTATTTTCTCAAAAGTCCTAAATGACCCGTCCATATCGGATTCATCAAACCCGGGAACAAGGGAAGAAGCAGAAGCAGGGTTAAAAGCAGCTAGTTTCTCTCTTAATGCCACTTCTTTTGATCTAAACTCCGATGTTAAGGTGACTTCTATCTCTCTTACCTGTAGTTCTTTCAGTCTAACCTCCTGCTCCAACTTGGCCCGTTCCGACCTTTCTTCAGGCTCCAACTTGGCCTGCTGCTCCAACTTGGCCTGTTCCAACTCGAGTTCTTTCATTTTGATTTGGAACTCGAACCTAGCTCGTTCTAGTTCCAAGGCGTCTATTCGTTGTGTTTTTTCTTGAGGGCTAGCCAGACCTGAAGCAACTTCTGAGTGAGGAGGGGTGGTGGATAGTGGTTGAAGTTTCTTGGACATGGGCGTTAATCTGTCACCAGCGGATTCTTTTAAAACTTCATGTTGAACCAGCACTTCAATCACATGATTTTAACATTTCCTAGTCAGTTGCTGTGAAAAAATGGGATATTATAATAGTTGGCTATTTTTCCATTCTTTCTTCAGGATATTAACACGTAATTTAGCTACGGAAGGATTTTCACAAAAATCCTGAGATCAAACCTTGAGGTGGCCATTGTTAAGAAAAAAATAGGATAAATTAACTAATGGTCCAAAGATAAGATAAGTGGATAACCCTAGAAAATATCACGGCAGTGGATAACCAGAAAGTCCCGAAAACTAACCAAGTTATACCTAGGGAAATTACACTTATGATTATTGTTCTTCTGAGAAGATCCTTAGATAAGGATAAGAGACTTGAAAGAGGTAGGGCGTATTACGGCATAAATATAAAGATCCGGATTAACAACCCTGATATACTGGAAAGAGGTAGGGCGTATTACGGCATTAATATAAAGATCCGGATTAACAACCCTGATAAATGGTATGATTGACCCTGAATGAGATAATGAGAAGAACAATAATTGATGCTTTATAATTATGGGGTCCTGGTAGAGCGTGGCGTCCCAAGATATCACTTCACCGTAAACTAGTGACTATGGAACAACCTACTCTGGAGTGAGGGTACGGCATTAAACAGATCCGGATTCTTCCCAACACTCGATAAGACTTACTACACAACTGCCACGTGTAATAACAGGTAAGCCTTATGACACTTGGAACCTAATATCCTACGTCTGTCACTCTTACTATACGATAATACCAATATATGCACACATATGAAGGAAACTTTAAACTACCGTAAAGCAATTGTGAACAGAAGTGACTGGGAGGAATAATTAACACTGAGTAACAAGGGAGGAAGGAATATGGTACTTAAGGTCGGGTCCTGTCACGGTCGCCATTTGTTACGAGTTGGGGATTTAGAATATAGTTATACGTCTACCCAGATCCCAACAGGTAACAACAATAAAAAAAAAACAAAGACAATCGGACTATAAAAGGGTAGACAGTTATGCAGCTTTCGTTGTGCGGTACAGAGTACCATAAATCCTTCTTTTAAACAAAATATTCAGCTTATAAACACCTTTAACCACCAAACTTAACCTAAACATTAACAGTATATATACACACAAACATAAACAACTTCGAAGCAAGTGGACGTGGGGAGTTAATACATATGTCAGTACTTTAAGTGAGGAAGTTTGAGTATTTAATGAGTAAGGCTGAGTATTGTAGAAGACGGTAGGTAGTCACTGCACGTAGGTTTAGAGGATAGATGATCCTGTGGTCACTTCCCAGAGCCAAGTGCTCTCTCCTCGAATTGGAGCTGACAAAGAAGACTGAGGAGGTGACGCAACAACCAGGATAGGGAGAAGGGAAACCTCGGAGTGGTAACTAAGACGAGTCGTACTCGTGTCTCGTCCCTAGATGGCGTTGCTCGTGGTGCTGGGTAGCTAGATCAGGACAATAGATGGCGTGGTTCGTAGTGCGGGGTGGAGGGGTTCGTAACAATATATATATATATATATATATATATATATATATATAATATATAAGTATATATATATATATATATATATATATATATATAATATATATAATATATATATATATATATATATAAATATATATATAATATATATATATATATATATATATATATATATATATATATATATATATATATATATCAGTCAAAATCCGGACTGCTTGGGGATTGGGTCAGTCCGGATTTTCGGATTTTCCGGATTCTCAGGCAGTACTTTTAAAATTCAAATTTAAGGAGGAATAAAGAAGAGGTGAACAGGTACATTTTGATAGTTTATTCATTAGCAAATATAGCATGCTTCATTTATCAAAACGAGCAGTTTTAATGAAAAAGCTGTGAATTCTAGAATTTTATTCTTTGCCTTTTTTATATCATAAATTGTAGACTTTCCAATGTCGTATGTTTCCATTAGAACAGTATTGCTCACACCACGTACTGTACTAGTTTCTTAATTATTTCAAGTTTGTCACTCAATTTAACGTGTTCTTCTTTCTCTTCACACAACGAAGTTTATCTACTTTAGGAGCCATTATTATGGGCTTGTACAGTAATCTGTAAATGGAAAGAGTAGGACTCAAAATATTGTTATATTACAATGGTATTCTATTCATACTGTGCTTGATATAATGCATTCACGGAAATGTAATATTTTTGCTAAAATGACGTACGTATTACAGTGGAAAGTGGGATCAAATCGTGACGAAAACAATGACTTTCGCTTTCTTTCGTTCAAAAGATGTTACCGTAATCGCTTTTCGAATGGTTTAGTTAAAAAACTGTTGTACTGTATTACAATAATATTCTATCCTAATTGACTTGAATAAATACTACGATACCATATTTCTGAATATTTTCATTAAAATCCATCAAAATCATTTTCTTTGTCATCGTCTGCAGCACCAAACTGCTCCTCCCAGTCTCTCCTTGAACAGGGCTAGAGGGTACGTGTTTTTTTAATCGTTTTCAGTTAAAAAACTATTACATCACACGTATATTTTACCTAAACTGCGCCTGAATGAATATATTCTCGGAAATAAATAGTAGTTTTGCTGAAACGTGATGTATTTCAATGTAAAATAGGATAAAATACATGACGGAAACAAAAGACTTTACCTAAGCTTCCGATGTTCTTGAGATGTTACTCGTTTTTTTAATAGTTTTCAGTTAAAATTCTGTTATATTTCAATGATATTCTATTCATACTGTGCTTGATATAATACATTCACGGAAATGTAATATTTTTGCTGAAATTACGTACATATTAAAGTGGAAAGTGGGATAAAATCGTGACGAAAACAATGACCTTCGCTTTCTTTCGTTCAAAAGATGTTACCGTAATCGCTTTTCGAATGGTTTAGTTAAACAACTGTTGTATTACAATAATATTCCCTCCTAATTGACTTGAATAAATACTTGAATGGAAATCTACAATATTTTTGTTGAAACTACACGCGTTTCAGTGTAAATGGTAAGCAATTTGCCTTCGGCACTCGTGTTTCAGTTTATAGGATGTAGAGCGTTTTTACTGAAGGTTTTGTTGTTCCCTTACCCTCAAAAACGTGGGTCGAACTATAAACGAGGAATATCATAAATTAACGATTTCTTGGTCAAAAAATCAGGGTCGACCGATAAACGAGGGGGGGTTATAGATGAGTACTGTATATACGGTATGTTGTCACAGTTTGATTGCTCGTTTTAAAGTGGCGACCACGTGGTCGCTTGTTGTCGCTGTGCAGCTGTGGCGCTCACGCATGCGCACATACACACAAAAATCCGCAAAAAAAAAAAATAAATAATAATAATAATAATTAGTTTTCCAAAAGTCACGGATTCTCGGGTGGTCCGGATTTCTGGCATCCGGATTTTTGGACTTTTACTGTATATGGCTACAGGAGGAAAATATGCCCAATTTTTTTTTTTTTTTACAAAATACTCCCTACCATAAAATAAGGTACTTTATTTTTGGCATTTTTTTATGTCATTATTTATCGTTTTTATACATTTAGTACATTCACCATAGGCAGAAGTTGCATTCATATTTTTGGCATTATTATTGAAAAATTAAACAAAAACCATGGCCCCTATGAAAGTGTTTGGTATCCATAAGGGTGATGAGAAGGTTAAGCCTAAGGCCTTATCAGTGAACTAAAAGTAAATGTACAGTACTTTATGTGCATTACCTGTAGTACTTTTTAAAATTAAATTTGATCATAAAAGCCGTGTTCTCTAAAACCAGTCTTTGTGATATAGTGTAGTCCAGAATGCGACGTTTAGCTTTATACCTAGGTATGTAAATGCCTAGCATTAACTCGCCAGGCCAACATACAGGCAATTAAAGCATCTAATAATTACTTAAATACGTAATATTAGGAGGACACGTCGCTACCTGGCATTTAATTGCAATTCTCATAACCCCCCTCCCGCACACACGCATTTCTAACGCCATCTCTTGCCCTAGAGCAAGCAGTAAACAAATGTCAACTCTCGGGGGGTGGAGATGGGTGGGACGTCGACGTCGTATTCTGGCCTTTATCGCAAAAACTGTTTTTTAGAAAAAAAAAAAAAAAGTCTTTTTGTTCAATCCACAGTGCGACGTCTAGTTTTGATTACCCGAGCAGAAGGTGGAGAGGGAGGTGACATTGCGTCACGATTATAATTATAAACTTTTTGGAATATTTTTCAATATTAGGAACATTCACCGGAAAGGTAAAATGTTAATTTACAAATCCCAATTAGGATACTCACTTTATTCTGATAGGGAAAAAGAAGGTCCTGGTTGTGGAGATTAACTAGATGGGGGAGGGGACCCCAGTACTACCACATGTGAAGCATCTTTCAGAGTTAGATGAAGATAGCTGTTTTGAAAGGTTTTTGAAAGGTTTTTGAAGATTTCCAAAAGCCCACTTCTTTGATCTGACTGAGGCTCATATGCCGCAGAAAGACCACAAACCCTGCATATTTCCAGGTGTCATGTGCCAAAAAAATTTTGCTGGGGTCTGCTTGACTCACTAACTGAAATAAGGATTTTGTCATTTGACTAGGAGACAATTTCTTACTATCCTGTGATGAGAATACATAGGGACCTCGATTAGAGAATCTGGTTAACATTCTTGGAGATTCTTAACTGGGCACAACATATGAGGAACCCTTGTCCCATCCATTAGCCATTTTATCCTGATAGGTTTAGCTTGAAAATCCTCCCTTTCATTTTTTCTTAGAATCTACGTAGGAAAAAGGATGACATCTTCCTCAGAAAATACCAATAATGATGGATTATTGGAAATTGAAATAGGCTCACTGATTCTAATACCTGTTGCTATTGCTAGAAGGAAGGCTGCCTTCTGGAGCTATCTGTCCCGGTTTAGATTTATAGTGTAATTAGGCCCCATAATAAATTTAGTATCTTTTTCCAGAGACCAGGAAGTGATTCTCTTAGGGCGAGAAGGTCTCTGAATGAAAAAGGACAATCTTAGCATTTGATAAATTCTTGGGTTCAAAGTACAGTTGGCCCTTAACATTCGCGGGGGTTAGGTAACAGAGATACCCGTGAATGTTAAAAATCCGTGTACTATTGCTGCCCCCCCCCCCTAAAAAATCCCTGGCCCCCCATGTCCTTATTTACCGTATATACCTGTGTGTAGTTCGAGTTTTTAAGACCAAATTATTTGGCAAAAATTGGGGGTCGACCTCTAAACGGGTAATAGTTTCGTTAGGTTGAAAAATATTTACCAGTAACTACCAGTAAACAATGGAAACGATGCACCAACACACCACCAGCTGTGAGTGTCGGTACAGTTGCCAGGGCAGATCTCTTGATAGCCCAAAGTAGCCAAATCCATGGTATGGTAGCACAGGACGATGTAAAACAAAGTATTCATTTATTAAAGTTAATTTATAGATACTGGACATAAATTTTTGTTCATTACATTTGAAACATCAATCTTTGTTAATTAAATTTGAAACAAGAGAAAACTACGATACTGGATTTTCATTAAAATATTACATCACAAGTATAATTTACCTTAACTGTGACTGAATGAATATATTCTCGGAAATAAATATGGAAATGTAATATTTTTGCTGGAATGACGTACATATTATAGTGGGAAGTGGGATAAAATCATGACGAAAGACTTTCGCTTTCTTTCGTTGTTCAAAATATTTTACCGTAATCGCTTTTCAAATGGTTTTCAGTTAAAAAACTGTTGTACTCGTACTGTATTACAATAATATTCTATCCTATCATTAACCTTATAATCCCACAACTGAAAACCATTCGAAAAGCGATTCCGGTAACAACTTTTGAACGAAAGAAAGCGAAAGTCATTGCTTTCGTCACTTTCCACTGTAATACGTACATCATTTCAGCAAAAATATTACATTTCCATGTTCTCAGAAATAAATGGTAGTTTTGTTGAAACGTAATGTACAGTATTTAACATTAAAATGCAAAAATAGCTATAAAAACAATTAATACACCCGTAATGTACTGGCTGGCATCTCCAATCGTCCCTGCTCCCGCCAGTCACCTTCTCCCCGCTCTATCCCTCCGCCTCCTCCACATCGTCACTACTATTGTATTACAATAATATTCTATCCTAATTGACTTGAATAAATACTACGATACCATATTTCTGAATATTTTCATTAAAATCCATCCGAATCATTTTCCTTGCCATCGGCAGCACCAAACAGCTTCTCCCAGTCCTCTCCTTGAACAGGGCTAGAGGGTACGTGTTTTTCGAATCGTTTTCAATTAAAAAAATGATACATCACACGTATATTTTACCTAAACTGCGCCTGAATGAATATATTCTTGGAAATAAATAGTAATTTTGCTGAAACGGGATGTATTTCAATGTAAAATAGGATAAAATACATGACGAAAACAAAAGACTTTACCTAACCTTCCGATGTTCAAGAGATGTTACTCGTTTTTTTAGTAGTTTTCGGTTAAAATACTCTTATATTAGTGATATTCTATTCATACTGTGCTTGATATAATACATTCACGGAAATGTAATATTTTTGCAACTACAATGCTGATGTCAACACAAGTGTGGTTACAGCGAGACTGACTGAGTGAGGGAGAGCTATGCGCGTGTGTGTGTGTGTGTGTGTGTGTGTGTGTGTGTGTGTGAGGTTGCGGGAGCGGGCGGTGTCCCGTGTTCGGTGCCGCGCGCGAGTTGAATGGCGCGCGATTTGAATGTACTTCAATTACTTCAATGTACAGAATATTCCTCTGGCGGGGCAATCCGCGTATTTGCGAATCCGTGAATGCTAAACCCACGTATGTGAAGGGCCAACTGTAATATTAAAAGCCCACGCCAGACGGTCAACCAATGCTGATTTATAAGATGCAATTGTAGATCCTTGAAGGCCTTTAACTCTGAACAGAAATCTAAAAATTCGAACACCACTGTGCCTAAAAATGTGATTGGAGTTGTTAACCCGATAAATTGTTGAAAAGTTTCCAAGCTTTCTCATATTGCATAGAAGTTTGGAGGACTATGACCTGCTATCAGTTGGTTAACTATTTTGGAATTACCAAACAATCTATTTAAAAATCTTTTGAGAAACTTCAAGCGTAAAGTGCCAAGGATATCTCGAACTGAGGGTGCAATACCTGGTCTGGACATCCTTGTTGCAATTGTAGTGGATGCGAGCACCATTCCAACAGATCCAGACACCACGGTTGTAAGATCCAATATGGTGCAATTAAGAGGACCTTCCCTGGAAGGATCTGAGTTTTTTAACTACTGTGAACCCTCGCTTTACGGTCAATTGAACCCAAGGGGTACCGCGGAAAGTGAAAACCGGGTAAGGTGAACAACATAACGTATGGGATTAATTGAAATAGAGACCGGGCCGACCCCCCAAGCTCCACTTTTTCCGACACAATACCTATATTGTAGTAAAAATAACATCTTAATTTTATGATTGTATGCACACACAATTAATATTTAAGAGAAATACAGTCGCCAGGTTAATGTCCATTCAAATAATGGACTCAACTCCCCCCACCCCTCTTCCCAGCTCACTGGCTCCTACCTCTCTGAGAAATGTTTGGGTGGAAACACTAGATTTTAAGGTATAGTAATAAATAATACCTCAGACTAAAGTTAGGATAATATAATTGACATTTATGGATTCCTTGCAGGTCAGGGAATATTTTGAATGTAAACTTCATATATTTTGCACAAAAGATAAAATATTTGCTTTGTGTAAACCAAATTATTACATTAGATCTAAAATTTGTATGTCTAATGCAAAATCCATGATGTTTATATTCAAAATGATCATCATATTGTAAGAATTCCAGCAATGTAAATTATATTCTGGCTGGGTTATTTGTATGAATTTCATGAGCTAAATAAAAATTATACTTCACCTGCGTATATGAGTAAATGCACCACGTAAAATGAAATTCCGGTTCTGGCTAGGTACAGCGTAAATGTAGAATCGCGTAAAGTGAAACCGCGTAAATCGGGATATTACTGTACTTTGGGCAACATTTTCACAGGTGGGAACAGGTAGATTGAATTCCAACGGTTCCAATCTATGAGTAGAGCATTTCCTAAAAGATTTGATCTTTCCAGAGATGCATAAATTGGAATCTTGTGATTGTTTTGTGTTACACAAAGTTTAATTTTTTTTTTTTACAGTGTGAGAAGGGGCCAAGATCTGGTTCAGCCTTGATGATTGAGACAAAACACTGTCGCTCTGTTGTGCACGGCAAACATAAATGACATGTTTTTGAAATTTGAGTTTACCAACAAAAAGAATAGGACCACTGCTAATTCTTTCATGTTTATGTGTTTGTCCCAAAGGGAGTTGCTCCACTTCCCTTGACAGAACACACCAAGTCTGTTTGAGGGGGAACCCAGGGAGATGAACGGATTAGATTGTCTAAATTTGTCCACCATGATAGAACTGAATGGGGAGAGAAGAAGCAATATTTTTGTTTCTGTGAAGCAACTTCGACCCCAATTGAGTTAGTCGCTTCTTCCTTAACATGCCCAAAGGAACTAATTGTACTATGGTGGCAAAATTCAACAGACCGAGTAGTTTTTTCCCAATCGTGCCAAGAAACCTCTTGCTTTACACAAAAGGCTTCTACAGTACTTGGTTATCACATCTGTTACCTTTGCTTCTGGTAGACTGACTGACTGCTGATTGGTGTCCCAATGGAGACCTAACCAATCCAATTTCTGACATGGTAGGAGATTTGATTTGACCTGGTTTATCTTTAATCCTAGGTTTTGAAATAGTACTAGTGTACGTTGGGTCGCCCTTTGACAGTCTTCAAAAGAGTTTCCCACTATCAGCAAATCGTCTAGATAAGCAAAAGTTCTTATGCCCTTCTTGGCATGGATCTTCCTGGGGATGTTCGCCAGTTTTGTAAACACTTTTGGTGCAATTGTTATGCCGAATGGCATCACTGTGAATTGATAACTTACATCCTCCACTGTGAACACTGGAAACTTTCTGTACTTAGGAGCAACAGGCACGTGATAATAGACATCTTCGAGATCCACTTTTGAGATCCAAGCATAAATCGGAAGTAGATGCCTCAGATGATCGTAAGTGAGCATCTTGAAACTTTTTTTTTTTTTTTTTTTTTGGCAATGAGCTTGTTCAGGACAGAAAGATCTAAAATCCACCTCAATTTGTTGCTACCTTTCTTGGAGACTGGGAACAGGTGAGACATGAAACACTTTTCTGACTACAACAGTTCTATTACGCCTGTGTTTTACAGTCGAATTACAAATTCTATGAGTAAGGGGACTGGTTTCCGACCACCTTTTGGTAACACTACGGGAGAGCGCCTCAACCAAGTCCATGTGAGGCCCCCTTTGTTTGTCTTGTACACCCATATGGCAGAAGTCCACCTGTTTTCCCAACCCCCCTAGACGACCCAACTGTCTGGCTTCATTGGGAGGGAGTGGTCTCTGATGTGGTGGAATAAGGTCTCCTTCCACTTCTGAACAAACGGCCGCCCCTACTACGTCTTGAATTGTCTCCTCCTCTAAAGTTTCTCTAGGTTGATAATTAATTGAACCTAGCAGTTGGTCCTGTTCCTCCATTAGACCTTCCTATTTTCAATTTCCGCAAGGTCTTAGAACTCCTGGGAACACTAATATTAATTGCTTGCTCAACAGCTGATCTATACTTAACTCATGCTTGTTCCTCAAACAAAGCAGGAGTAAGAGGGGAAGAACGTAGCAATAAATAAGCACTGCCTCTTGAAGCATTATTAGAGGCTTGCTTCCTTAGCTGGACTTTTGGTTTTAGGGCTTTCAACAACATTTCCATAAATGAGTTGTACAGGGAATATGGAATTCCTTCTATAGCAGCAGCAAAACATCTGTCTACTTCTGAACTGTCCTCATAGTCCAGCACCAACATAGTCAATAACTGACACATCATGATTGCAGACAAAATATCCACTGCCAACTTCCTAAATTTGAACTCTTCCTAAAATAGTGCAGAAGCAACTGATTTCAAATTTATTTCATAGCTTATGTCAGCATATTTTGGAGAGGACAAATACTGGGAACTTCATAAAAGGAACACTTTTTGTCATTGCATTGGAACTTCAAAAAACTAAACTTGTGAGCATTCCTATCTGAGGGAATGAATGTTAAGTCTTTCAATATATTAGTCCAGACTTCATCTGTTTCAGAGATCATTTTTGGGCAAATATCAGGCCAAGAAATTGTTGTATCACCTAAAAACAATGAATGATGACCCAGAGTTGCTTGGCCTTCCTGTCTCTTTATAAGTGCTGAGATATCAGGAAGTTTAGAAACATTTTCATATAATACCTTGAATAAGGAATCCACAGACTCTGGTGTGGTTGAAAACAGAGAAGACTTAGGTCTTACCAATGTTACCCAAGGCCTGTTTGGATCATCCTTACTCTCAATGTTCTCCATCAGTTGTGTGGCAGTCGACAGCAGCCTGTTTCCACTCAGAGTAACCAACACTTTTGCCCCAGGTGGAAGAGATTGCCAAAATAGGGACGGGATGAACTCAGTCTCACCAGGCTCTCCCTGCTCTAGTGACTGAACACTATTAGTGCCGACTTCCTCATCCTGATTCTGAAATCCACTAAAATCAGGCTGACTAGGTAGAGGTCCTTGCAACCTTCCCACTGCCTCATTATCCTAAATATTCAATAACCTACTTTTCTCAGTAGAAGCAGGTTGGTCCAACTGGGGATTAAGTCTCTTACCTATCACCCAAAGTTCTAAACTTTCTGTATTACATTTAGAATTGCACTCTTTAAGGCCTTATTCCATCTATTTTTAATTTGGATCTTCAAAAATTCCTTCTTATCTCCTGCAGCTTGATTAATTTTAAAAATTTTATCATAACAAACTGCACAATCCAATGGTGAAAACAGGTTTTCTGAGACAGTTGCTATGAATTATGCAAGCCAAATGAGGATCTAACTTGGTAATCCAAGTTGCCCTACATCCTTGATAATAAGATGTAGTATGGTCCGCTTGGGTCATTGGTGAAACTACTGTACTACTACTGAAATCACATCTTTGTTCGTAGTGTATAACCTGAGCTCTCCATTGCTTGCAGCTCCTCACTCAACACTAGTTCCCCAGGGACCGTTCCATGGTCTCCTCGTCATCTAGCAGTTCAGACAGCTGTCCTTCATCCTCAAGTTGCACATCACTCATCTAAACTAGGAGGAACACTATGAGTCACATTGTATCATCATAATAATACAAGGGAGATAACATATTCCCCCAAACATGATCATTACGACTCTTAACTGCGATATTTAGTAAGTTATTTCACTTAATATCTCTTATTGTTATATAAGTCACCAGTGTGACAATCATAAACAATAAATCACTATATCATACACCTCTCCCGTCTCTTATCTCAAATGTCCCTCAGCTCAATGAACTTTGTTTCTTAATCAAGCTAACTTCATTTCAGAGCACTTATATTTTGAGGGATCACCAAGTTCTCTATTTGTTGCCAATCAGGATGCACAGACATCACCTCTTCAATTAATCATGCTTGAGTGATGATGCCTGAGTGAGCATCAAGTCACCGAGAAGGGTTGACAGTGCTGAGCTGCTACTATAGCGCTGCATTGACTAACATCGTTCACCATTACTCTAGCAAGATGTATTGAGCTGAGAATTCCACCCTGAATGGGTCTCATGTAACCCACACTGAAGATACAAAGTTCATCCCAACATAACTCTACTGTAGATTGCTAGTAAGACCGAGAGGTCGGTGTCCGGAAGGATCATTAAAACTAGCAGCCTTGCTAAAGTTCGCCTGGAAAGGCTGAACCCACTACTGAGGACATGAATAAAATAGTTATGAAGATTTAACTCTGGCATGCATGCCGAGAGTAATAAAAAAAACCAGGGCAGAAGCCAGAAAAGTTTCGTGAACAAACATTAGAAGAGGGAGAGGGATGGCCACATATATCATGGGACTCATTACTTGCACGTGTATAATTGGGACAAAAAAAAATACAGTATACTGTACAGTATAGTCTGGGTTTACACGGCTAATTCAACCCGTGCAGGTCCGCGTATAACGCGTTAACAAAATAACACAACATATGGGATTAATTGAAATAGAGACTGGGCCGACCGCCAGACTACCCTTTTTCCGACACAATACGTACGTTGTAGTAAAAATAACATCTTAATTTTATGATGGTATGCACACACAATTAATATTTAAGAGAAATATTAATAATATTAGGTTTTTTAACAATTACATTAGTAGAAGAGATGGCTGGGCACACGGGGATGGGGGGTCCGAGGCAAAGGGCAGATTATTGGCCCTCACCTGTATCACTTGTATCACCTATATCACTATCCACCACAGAGGCTAGCGGGACCTCCTTGTCAAACCCCTCAAAGTCCATATCCTCACTATCACTATCACTGACTTGGGCTGGCTGTGGTGGGTTGCGGGTGAAGAACTCGGTAATGTTTTGTTGACGGCTAGCATTGATGTGGTCATGATACAGCTGAACATAGGGCTCCATGGATAACAACTGAAGGTTATTAGACACTTCGTAGCAATGCTTGACTGGGTCTTTGGCAAGGAGGAGCTTCAATCTCTCGGCTGCCTCGATGACATCCTTCACATCAGCATGTGTTAGTTTCTGCTCTTGTTCTTCCGTAACACCTGGCTGCTCATTGACGTCATCATCTTCCAACATCTCGTCGGCAGTCACCTCAGGTTGCCTGATTTCCTCCAGGATGTCCTCGTTGGTGGTCTCGGAGAAGCCTGCAGCTCTAACACTTTGTATAGCCGTTCTTGCAATCTCCAATGCCACAGCAACAAACTGAGCCTCACTAGCCACCGCTTGCCTCTGCCTCCCACTTGGGATACCCTCCAACACATGCCGCCACGCGTGATGAATCGTTGCCACAGATAGCTGCCCCCATGCCTCCACCAAGAAATCAACAGCTTTCTTCACGTTGTACAGTTTCCAGAACCGCTTGACCCCCACTTCATCGTCCGCCAAATCTTGTTCGTGGTCCTTGCTCTCGCTGCCACTCTGTTGGCTCTGCAATTCATCCTTGGTGTTGGCGAAGTCGTTCAGGAGCCGAAATTTCTTTGCGGAGAAAGCAACCTTCACGTTGCAAAGGAAGACCACTTTTACGTTGGGGTGACTATCCAGCAATAGGGGCGAGTGTCCTGGTGCATTGTCAAGGAGCAACAAAATGTAAAGAAGGCATCCAAAAAAATGGAAAACAGAGTTGATGCCAGTACACATCCTTGTTTTACCCCCATTTGGATGGGGAAGAACTCATGGTGGATGCCACTGTGCAGGACACTGCCTTTCGGGCCATTCTGGAGTTGCCTTACAATGGTGATAAATTTTGGTGGACAGCCAAAATGGCAGAGGGTCCGCCAGAGGGCTTCCCTGTTAACCAAGTCGAATGCCTTGGTTAGCGAACTTGCCACCCCCCTCTGTTGTATTATTAATGCATCCCTCAGACAAAGCAAATGCCCTAATGAATGGAAAACCGCATTTGTCACCCCTATCCCCAAGGTCCCCACCCTACAGTCCCTTAATGACCTCAGCCCAGTTGCCATTACCCCCATACCAAGTCTACTCTGTGAAGACTGTTTTTGAGTGGGCATTTGCTCGTATTTATCAGTCAATTGATCCACAGCAATTTGGCAATATGAGGACCTCCTCTACATCACACTTCTTAGTTTCCTGGATTTCCTGCAGAAAAACCTGCAGAAACGTAAGACATCACTGGCCGTTGCCCTTGTTGACTTCAGGAAGGCTTTTGACCTTGTTGATCACTGTGCTGTTATCAACAAGGCCATTGCACAAGGGCTGCCCACCAACCTGGTCTCATGGCTCACCTATTTCCTGAGTGAGCGTCGTCAGGTACCAGGGTTCTGTCTCCACATTCCAACACCTCACCTGCAGTGTTCCCCAGGGGACCAAGATGGGATCACTGTGCTTCCTAATGCTGATCAACGACGCTCTGTCGCTCACTCCTCACAGGTGGAAGTACTTGGATGACTGCACTGTGGGGGTTACAGTGGACAACACCTCACCGGACTACTCATGGCTACAAGGCACCTTGGACAGGCTACAGGCATGGACTACGGAGAACAAGGTCACCATCAACCACACCAAAACCGTAGTCATGCACATCAATACCGCCACCAGTCCAGCAGTCACAGTGGGTGCCCATCCTCTCCAGTTAGTGCAGTCTGCCAAACTCCTGGGGTTACCATAGACCACAAACTGGACTGGAAGGCCCACGTAAACAACACAATCAAGGCAGCCTCGTACCGACTCTATATGCTATGATGACTCAGGTCACTTGGGGCACCCACACCAGACCTGAGGACTATCTACAATGCCTTTATTCTCCCCAAATTAAAGTATGCATCACCAGCCTGGTCGTCTTCTCTCAACTCTACCCAACAACGTCAGCTAGAGAAGGTACAGAAAAGAGCCTGCAGATTCATGCTCGGCGCAGACTACTCCGGCTACAACAACGCTCTCTCCACCCTGGAAATGCCATCCCTCAGTGACCTCCACCACCAAGCACTAGCAAAGTTTGGCAGTGAACTACTGCACCATCCTCGTCATCGCCACCTCCTGCCACCGGCAGTCCCCCGCCCAACTCGCGCAGTTCCCCACTACAACAAAATTCAACTCATAAGAGCCCGCACTGACAGATATAAGAATAACACCATCCCATCTACTGTATTGTTAAAATAATAAACAACTCCTGATTTATGTACTGTACAGCCCGGTAATTGTATTGAATGCATATCATTATGGCTGCAACTCTATTAATAAGCCGTTAATTACCACACACACACACATACACACGGGAATTAAAACAACAAGCATCCAGTGAGGGTCTTGTTGTGTGACTGCATGGAGGCAAATTAAAAGACGAGCAGTTGAGAGGCTTAGCGTTTGGCAACAATGGGGCATGTTACCACTCCTTTCCACTCCATCTCTTGAATCACCCACACTTTTTTGCTTTCTCACTCCATATTTTAAAATGTTATGTAATGTAATGTTGAAGAAACACAATTGTGCTCATTTATACTTATACTTATCACAATCTCCCTAAAAATACTTTAGCTTTGTGTTTATTCAAGACATCTTCAGGTCATTAGACCCAATAATCCACCAGAAGGTCAGTAATATGAAACCACTAATCCCACCCTACCTCCTCCTGACATTGAGTCAGATCTAGTCAAGTCCTGTAACCCCAAAAATACTTTAACTTTCGTCTTTATTCAAGACATTTTCAGAAAATGCTATAAATTTTTTACTTCAGAAATTTTTTTCCTAAAACTCGAAATTGTTGGAAAATTTTGGCTTTGGGAATGGTTTTCTTAGGAATTTTCACTTCTGGCTATTGGAGATTTCCGGATTTGAGGAATTCCGGCTAACGGAGATACTATTTTATTAATCCCTACGCCCCGGGTGACGTTCCTGAACGGTTGACCGGCGTGCCCCGGGTGACGTTCCTGAACGGTTGACCAGCGCGCCCTGGGTGACGTTCCTGAACGGTTGACCAGCGCACCCCGGGTGACGTTCCAGAACGCGCGCCTTTTCCCGCCGTTGTTTGAATGCCCAACCAGGATTAACATGTACCAGCATGACTATTTTTATCTCCCGGAACACGGAGGAGAGTGTCAGTAAGTCCAGTGCGGTCAGTAACCATTTGCCCGTGGTCATGGAGAGTAACCCCTCAACTTCCACCCCCCCCACAGAATACTGTACCAGGTAAAAGAAAAAGTGAGGTTTAACACTTACGTTAGTAGAAGAGATGAGTCGGCATACAAGGATGGGGGCTGGTTCCGAGGCAGAGGGCAGATTACTGGCCGTCAGGTGAATCACCATCACTATCCACCATAGTTGTCAGGGCCTCCCTGACAAACCCCTCAAAGTCACTATCACTGGCTTGGGCTGGCTGTGGTGGGTTACGGGCGAAGAAGTCAGTGATGCTACGCTGACGGCTAGTGTTGATGTGGTCGTGATACATCTGGATGTACTGCTCCATACTTTGGTCAAGAAGGTTATTGAAGACTTCATACCAGTGATTGACAGGGTCTTTTGAAAGGATGAGCTTGAGTTTCTCAGCAAACTCGATGGCATCCTTTACATCACCATTTGTGAACTTCTGTTCTCTTGCTGCAGCACCACCCACCTCCTCACGGACGTCATCGTCTTCCAACATCTCGTCGGCAGTCACCTCAGGATCCCTGATTACCCCCATGATGTCGTCGTTGGTGGTCTCGGAGAAGCCTGCAGCAGCTTTCTTTACGTTAAACATTTTCCAAAACTGTTTAACTCGCGCTTCATGCTCCGCAAACTCTTGTTCTGCATCCTCACTGTTGTCGCTCTCGCTATCTGTGCCACTCAGAAGGTTACGCAACTCATCCTTGGTGTTGGTACAGTCGTTCAGGAGCTTAAACTTCTTTGCAAAGAATGCAGCCTCAACGTTGCACATCAACTCCTGGTCCATGGGCTGGATTAACGACGTAGTGTTGGGAGGAAGGAAGACCACTTTTACATTGGGGGTGACGATCCAACAGTAGGGTGAGTGTCCTGGTGTGTTGTCAAGCAGCAACAAAATGTTGAATGGCACATTATTTTGCGAGCAGAATTTCTTCACGTCAGGAATGAAACAGTCATCAAACCAGGAGAGGGACAGACCAGTGAACATCCACGTCTTACGTGAGGTTAGCCAGTGGACATTTAACTTGGTCATGTCCATGTTCTTGTAGGCGTGCAGCTTGCGGGCTGTGTGGATCACTGACAACTTGAGCTTACAGGTTACTGGAGGAATTGGTGGTAAACAGGACGGTGATGCGCTCCTTCCGCAACTTCCGGCCCGGACACTTGCTGGCAGACTTGACAACAAAGGTCTTGGAAGATAATTTTTTCCAAAACAGACCGGATACATCCATGTTGAACACCTGGTCGTCGGTGTACTGTCCTTCCTCCATAACTTCTCGTAAGAATGGAGGAAAATCCATGGTGGCAGCACGGTCAGCACTGGCTCCTTCACCAACAATGTTAATGTTGGTAATCTTGTTCCTTTTCTTAAACCCTTGCAGCCACCCAGAGGAAGCAGTGAAGGGTTTGGGCTCTGCAATTCCCATCTTGCACGCCACTGATGAGTACAGTTCTCGAGCGTAGTCCTGCACTGCCCGCGTGTCGACCGCCACGTTCCGCCTTGCCTGACGAATTAAGTAGCTCACCAGTAAGTTCTCAGTCTTGAGCAGCACTTTATTCTGACAGTACTTCACCATTGAAGCACCTGTAGACTTTGTGATGCTCATGTGTTCTTTAATCTTGGCAGTATCCTTCTTGATCGTCCGGATCGTAGATTCGTTCACGCCATGCTGGCGCACCAAATCAACTTGTCTCGTTCCTTTCTCTAAATCTTGCACGATCTTGTACCGTGTACTTAACTTCATAACTTAGGGCACGTTGTATCTTCTTGGGCTTGGGGTGGCTGGGTCCAGGTAAATCAGGGTTTTTCTGGGGTGGTGGGGTTCCAGCGGATGCCATTGTTGAACAGATTAGCGGGCACAAGAGAGAACAGTATACGCGGTGACTGAGAACAATGAGACTGACGCAGCTGGGTCAGTAGTTTCCCTCCCGTGCCAGGCCACGTCATATAACATTAGACCAATCACAGGTAGCGGCGGAGGAAGGTAAGGATGCGTGGCCCAATCACAGTCCGATACGTCATATGACGTCAGTGATAATGCAACAGCAACATACTGCCCATCCATAACCACGCCGCTTCCCGCGTATGGTCGAGAATGGAACGCTTGAATAAAAAATGGCGTGGCGCTTCTGGATCTCCATCCGCTCTCCGCGTAAATGACCAATTTTACCGCGAAATTAAAGCATTTACATTCTGGCAAGGCACCTCGTAAATGACCAATCGCGTAAACAAAAACCGTGTAAATGCAGACTATACTGTACAATGTCAACATGAGTCTCGTGGACAAGAGTTACATGCAGGTTGGCTCAATTGAGTGTGTAAGGAAATGTCTGAAGTGGTACAAGAAGATGTTCCTACACCTCATGGACATCACCATCATGAATGCATACAACTTGTACCTAGTAAAAACCGAGAAAAAACCCTCTCTCAGGGTTTTTCAGAAACAAGTGATATTGCAAATCCTGGAGAAATATGGCGGCATCGTGGCAACTGCACCACGACGTCACAGCCAAGCAGGCCTACCTGACAGATTGCTTGCACATGACTGGGTTGTTCGTCACAACACGGACTTCTTACCAACTGGTCCAGGTGGTTGTAAGGGGCTAAGGTGGTGTTATGTCTGTGCTAACACCACAAAGCGCGCAGCTAAGCGTAAGGATGTGACGACATGGTGCAAGGAATGTGACGATGGTCTCTGTCCACCTTGCTCCGCAGAGTACCACTCCAAGAAAACAATGTGGCATGTGCTTGTAAATAAATAGTAATATAAGTGTATTTGTAAGGAACAAACTAACATATTTGTGGAAAAGGTACATAGTTGTATGCATTCACTCGTCTCTACACACGGGTGCTAGGCATACACCCAGGGTTGAGGTGGTAACACACCACCCACCCACCTCACTTATCTATGCGAGGACGGAGGGAAGCTTCTTGGTAAGTACCTTTTTTGTTTGTTTATTTACCAGTGATTGTCCTTTTTATCATGTTGTATCAAAGTAATATTAATAAAAGTAGTGTAGTTGTGTAGTATTACGAGATGATAATTGTACGATAATGTTATGAATGTATTTATTTGTGGAATTATTATTCCAATAATTATTCATATGACTTACTTGCTCTACCAAGCACAAAGACAACCAGACAGTCTGGCGCTGGGTGTGTGCCACTGAACAGTTTTTATGAAGAGTAATGCAAATAAAATAGATTCTAAATGAATTATTTATAGGAAATATGTACAGTGGTCCCTAAGTTAGCGAACGGTTCGATTAACGAAATTTCGGTTAACAAATTAGCTCCCATAAGGATTTTCAGTTCGATTTACGAACAAAACTTCAATTAACAAAATCCTTACGACAAACATGTTTTGTTGTGCGCATCAGCTGATTGGCTAGCCCACCAATACAGTAATTGATTCTATGTTTACATTCGTTTCCAGTGAATTAAATATCAGGAAAGTTGGTCTTTTGATTATTTCTGCATTTTTTTATATTAAAATTATTGGTTATTTTAAAATTTAGTTAACATATTGATAATATAGACAGTACAGGGAACAGTTTTTGTGCACCCATCAGCTGATTGAATCACCAACAACGCTTCTCAGTTTAACTTTGTTTACAGTGGTGAACATTGATTTTGTTGGTCACATGAATATTTTTTTCATCTTTACATTAAAATTATTGGTCATTCTGAAATTTAGTTAACATATTGATAATATAATCGACTGCCTCTACAATCAGCTGTTTGATATGTAAACAAAGCTGCCGGTAATACGACATACACACCTCAAAGTAGTTTAAAATACAGTATTCTATTATTTTTTATGTATTATTGTACAGTATACTGTACAGTACAGTACTGTATTTAGCTTATGTTTAATGTTTTGTTACGTTGGAACCAATTACCCAATATCCCATTGAAATAATAGATTCAGTTAACGAAACTTTCGGTTAACAAAAGACTCTGTGGAACAAATTGTGTTAGTTAACTGAGGGACCACTGTATTATGATCGGTAAAAATGTGCATTTTTGGCCATCTCGGACACAAAGGAGACAGGAAAAGAACCTCTACTGCATAGTTACTGCGAGCTGCTCCCTGTAGGAAAGCCCACAATTCTCCTTATTTCACTCCCCACTGAGGGACAATATATAGTTTTATTTAATTCTTTTTCACTGTTTTATCATTTATAAAGAATAAAATTTATATTTGGAAAAACTGATTTCCCCATTTTACCCTGAGTGGGGGGTATGGCCAGCACCACCCTAGCCCGGGGCGTAGGGGTTAACAAAGATAAATATTTTATGGCTAATATAGAAAATTCAATGACTACAACTGCAAATACACCTGAAAAATTATGATAAATAATTATATACAAATAAGTATTTTTAAAAATATTTGTTTTTTTCAGTAAATGTAAATGAAAACATGAACCGAGTGTATAAAATGAGGATATACTGTATAGTTAAAAAAAATGTAATAAATCCTTGAGTACCTAGTTACCACCTCCTGCCTCCCATGTGACTTGGCAAGTCAAGCTCCACCCCAAACCTACCCGCTCCATTCATGTGTGTGTCTAAGGTATTATCACACATACAGAATTATTTGAAAAATAATAATAAAATCAACACACCAGTGGTGTTCAAAATGCTTGAATGTAACTAATTTTCATTACTGCATATGAGCGAGTGTTAATAATTAATTTCTCATAGGCTATCAATTCAGTTCACTAAAATTGGATACATACAGTAACAATGCCTTACTAAGATTTCAGTCTTCAATGAAATGAAAAAGTAATACAGTACTGTACTGTACAATTGAGATACAATATTGTCCTTAATGAGCCATGACTCAACACTACAGTACAGTACTAGCCAGGTGCCTGCACACAAATCAAAATTGCTTATGAAAATGAAGTGAATTTGTTTTCTGCATTAGAACACCACCAAGAGTGAGCTGAATCTTGCCCAGGAATTCTGAACCATATTCTCACCATTATATGCACATAATACTGTATGCATATACAGCTAGACCCCGACTTACGACTGCTTCGACTTACGACCGTCGGGACTTACAACCGCCGCAGGTGTGACCTTTTTTTTTTTTTTTCAAATGACACGCATTTTCTATACCGAAACGTTTCCAGTTAATGTAGCTTCCATGTATAATTAGAAAATTATGGGGGCCCCATGTGCATTCAGCTGACTACATTAAAGGTAAGTGCTCAGTCAACCTGTATCCATTCCTCATTATTTATTACTTTCACTGTACTGTATCCATTCCTCATTATTTATTGCTTTTACTGTACGGCATTTCATTGGAGATTTTTTATTTATTTATTTTTATTTTTATTTTATTTTTTTATCTATGTCGGACTTACGACCATTCGGACTTACGACCTGGATTTGGGTCCCTAACCCCGTCGTAAGTCGGGGTATAGCTGTACATGTATTGCTCTAATTTTATCCAAAATATATAACATGCATATTATCTAGATATTACTACATATTAATTCACAGAAATAAACAAACATGTTGTCAGTAAAGAAGAACACTCACCTCAATCCCATAGTCACCCCTATCAACATAATCACCAAGAAACAGGAACTTTGCAGGTTTAAGTCCCGGACCCACTCTCCAGAGGACTTTTTTAAAATGCATTAAATCATGATAATTTCCATGAAGGTCACCTGCAACAAGAAAGTCTCTTTCAGAAACAGGTAATTAAACACAAATGAAATCTTAAGTATAAAGTAGAAAGAGTGAAGAAAACTTGATTTCAGTTGCTCTCCACCCATAGCAGGAAAAGGCTGATATCATCATAATCATCTCCACCATTTCATGTCCATTTCCCACAGTTGTGTGCATTAACCATGATTACCTGATGGCAGCTGTCTAAGCTGCATAATGTCTTTTAATAACATCATAAAGATTAACTTGTAAATGTGTCCACCAAACTTTGAGGGCTTGGAACCCTTGGAAGCTCTAAACTAGAGTGACTGGGGCTAAACTGACCATCAGCCAACTTCCCCCTAACCATGTCCCATGATCAGGTGTCTGACAAAGCAAGGTTGTCCATGATGGCTTGGAAGGTATGGAAATTACTCTCAAGGTTTCACAGCACATGAGCTACCAGTTATTTACTTGTCAGACTTTATCACTGAGCGGGAAGAAGAATCAACCCCACATAAACCACTGACCTCTTATGATGACATCAAAGGAGGAGGATGGGATCTCATTAATTCTTTTAGGCTCTATTATCAAAAAAGATTTCAGGATCTATCCTTTATAACTAGTTACAGTAAAAGTCCAAAAATCCGGATGCCAGAAATCCGGACCACCCAAGAATCCAGACTTTTCGAAAACTTTTTAATTTTTTTTTTTTTTTTTAGCGGGCTTTTGTGTGTATATGGGCATGCGTGAGCGCCACAGCTGTACAGCGACAACGTGGTCGCCACTTTAAAACGAGCAATCAAAATGTGACAACATACCGTATATACTCGTCTATAACCCCCCCTCGTTTATAGGTCGACCCTGATTTTTTTACCAAGAAATCGTTAATTTATGATATTCCTCGTTTATAGTTCGACCCACGTTTTTGAGGATAATGGAACAACAAAACCTTCAGTAAAAACGCTCTACTTCCTATAAACTGAGGCTCGCCGTGCCTGAAACACCGAGTGCCGAAGGCAAATTGTTTACCATTTATTATTACGACAATTTACACTGAAACGCGGGTAGTTTAATAAAAATAAAAAAAATTGTATATTTCCATTCAAATATTTATTCAAGTCAATTAGGAGGGAATATTATTGTAATACAACAGTTTTTTTACTAAACCATTCGAAAAACGATTACGGTAACATCTTTTGAACGAAAGAAAGCGAAAGTCATTGTTTTCGTCACGATTTTATCCCACTTTCCACTGTAATACGTACGTCATTTCAGCAAAAATATTACATTTCCGTGAATGCATTATATCAAGCACAGTATGAATAGAATACCATTGTAATATAACAATATTTTGAGTCCTACTCTTTCCATTTACAGAGTACTGTATAAGCCCATAATAATGGCTCCTAAAGTAGATAAACTTCGTTGTGTGAAGAGAAAGAAGAACACGTTGAAATTGAGTGACAAACTTGAAATAATTAAGAAACTAGAACGTGGTGTGAGCAATACTGTTCCAATGGAAACATACTACATTGGAAAGTCTACAATTTATGATATAAAAAAGGCAAAGAATAAAATTCTAGAATTCACAGCTTTTTCATTAAAACTGCTCGTTTTGATAAATGAAGCATGCCATATTTGTTAATGAATAAACTATCAAAATGTACCTGTTCATCTCTTCTTTATTCCTCCTTAAATTTGAATTTTAAAAGTACTGCCTGAGAATCCGGAAAATCCGGGAATCCGGACCGACCCAATCCCCAAGCAGTCCGGATTTTGGACTTCTACTGTATCTGTCAAAAATAACTAGTGAATGCTTAAGCTGTGCTGTACAAAGAGCGCTCTCATGAAGAAGACCTGACCACAGTCGATACAATACTGTACCACGTATGAAAATCTGGAAGTTAAAGACACATGTAATGATAACTTCTAGTAACAGTGTTAACACAGCGATGGGCAGAACAAATTATCTCTACCGTTACCAACTGTGTAACTGTTAGGTGACTGAGACTGTTGTATAACAACTATTTGTGAAGCTGTTACCTTATATTCTAGACGAACTACAAAATAGATAAAATTTTATTGGGTTTTAGTAATCAAACCCAATACGTACCTTTTCTTAGTTTATTATCAAAAGAGTCTACGTAACTGTGAGGGCTATAGGAAGGACGGAGCTATCAGGAATAGGCTCAAGGGCGTCCGACTGTAATGAGAATTGAGTAGATAGGAAGGAGGAAGGAAGGAGTATATCAGACGTCCTCCTCTTGTAATAAATGAATAACTACTCCTCGAGGAAGAAGGAGCTCATCAGGGATGGCTCTAAAGACGTCCTCCTCTCGGGAGTGGTGTGTAACTACTCCTCGAGGAAGATGAAGCTCATCAGGAATGGCTCTAATGACGTCCTCCTCTCGGGAGTGGTGTGTAAATACTCCTCGAGGAAGATGGAGCTCATCAGAGATAGCTCTAAAGACGTCCTCATCTCACGAGTGATGAGTATATACTGCCCGCAACAGGTGGCCAGGAAGCCGGTTACTTATACCTTGACTTAGCACTAAGTGATGCGTCTTCCAGTGGAAGCACCTTATCACATGCTCTGAACATGAACCTCACAGCTATGGAAGATTACAGGGGTGATAGTTATACAAGACTGATGTAATTAGCCCACGTTTAGATAATACTACTGTCAATGAGACCAGGGCTAATACACACAGATTAGAAACCTAAAACTAAAGGTGCATTCATGACTGACTAAGATCTGTTTCAGTTACTATGCTGACACGTACAAAAATATATTCATTGCACATTTCTCCAATTCAGGATTTTTTGTTCAATTCAGAATGCGACATCTTGCTTTGCACCAACATATGTATATGCCTTGCCCTAACTCACCAGGCTAACATACAGGCAATTAAAACATCTAATAATTTATAAAATACGTAATATTAGGAGGACACATTGCTACCTGGCGTTGCTACCTCCTGGCACCCGCAAGCCCACGCATCACTGATATCATCTCTTGCCTGGCGACACAGCAGTAAACGCGCACATAGAAGGCTCCACTATTTTGTGTTGTGATTGCTGGAGTCTTAAGTGCCATGAAGCATTTACCTGTGGTAATTATGCATCATAGCACAGTATTTTGTGTTTTGGTTAGTTTTTTATACGGTTTGGTCCATCATGGCGACAGCGGATCGTCTTCTAACTGGGAATACAATTGAATTCTAGTGACTATTGATTCCTAGTTCTCAAGTCACTTTGTGAATGATGTTTGTTTTTAGCCCTTCCGGGCTAATCTTCACTGTGTATATTTTTTTATTCTAGCCCCAACTATTTCTGTGCAAGTGCTGTGATAAGTTACCATGGTGAATGTGGCCATATGTGGCCATCCTCCTCCCTCTTCTCAGGTTCGTTCACGAAACTTTTTGGGGTTTCCGCCCTAAGGTTTCATGATTACTCTTAGCATTCATGCCAGAGTTAAGTTTTTGTCTTCATAACTCTGTTTTATTCATGTCCTCAGTAGCGGGTTCAGCCCTTCCCCAGCAGACTTTAGCGAGGCTGCTAGTCTTAGTGATCCTTCCGGACGCTGACCTTCCATTCTTACTAGCAATCTAGAGTTATGTTGGGATGAACTTTGTATCACTATCTGTCAATCAAAGTACCCGACCTTGGCTCCCCTTCTTCCAACCGCGCGGTCAGTCCCAACCCTCCCCCCCACCAATCCTCCCTTCAAGAGATGTTGGGTGAAAAAACTAAATTTTAACACTTAGTATTGAATAATACCTCAGATTAAAGTTAGGATAATATAATTGACATTGTAAGACCAGGAATATTTTGAATATAAATGTCATGTATTTTGCACAAAAGATAACATATTTACTCAGAGTAAACATTACCTCTAAAATTTGTATGTCTAATGCAAAATCTATGATGTTTATATTCAAAATGATCACCAAATTATAAAAATTCCAGCAATGTAATTTACCGTATATACTCGTGTATAGTTCGAGTTTTTAAGACCAAATTTTTAGGCAAAAAATTGGGGGTCGTCCTAAACATGCGTAATAGTTTTGTTAGATTGAACCTGTGCATGATGGGAAGGGCGAGGAGCAACTTTTAGCTTCAGACATGAAAAATATTTACCATTTACTGCCAGTAAACAATGGAAACGTAAAATATGTACCAATTAGTAATGAAAAGTTGTGCAGTTCCTTCAGTAAATGAAGCTCACCAAGTTACAATAGGCTAAATTACCTTACAACGTGCTTTCAGTAGTCTATGTTGAAGTTCTTAGCACAGGCTAACTTATCATATCATATACGGTATCACAGTTTTCATTGATCTACAAAAAATACCGGTATTAAAAACCTTTTCGATATTTCACACTTAATATAATACCCGGTAATCTACTTCAACCTCCTATTGTTTACAACGACGCATCACGCACCATGCACCACCAGCTGTATCAGCTAGACGGTACATGTGTTTTTCGAAACGTTTTCAGTTAAAAAACTGTTACATCACATGTATATTTTACCTTAACTGTGCCTGAATGAATATATTCTCGGAAATAAATAGTAGTTTTGCTGAAACGTGATGTATTTTAATGTAAAATAGGATAAAATACATGACGAAAACAAAAGATTTTACCTAATCTTCCGATGTTCAAGAGAAGTTACTCGTTTTTTTAATAGTTTTTGGTTAATATATTGTTATATTACAATGGTATTGTATTCATACTGTGCTTGATATAATGCATTCACGGAAATGTAATATTTTTGCTGAAATGACTTACGTTTTACAGTGGAAAGTGGGATCAAATCGTGACGAAAGCAATGACTTTCGCTTTCTTTCGTTCAAAGGATGTTACCGTAATCGCTTTTCGAATGGTTTTCAGTTAAAAAACTGTTGTATTACAATAATATTCTATCCTAATTGACTTGAATAAATACTACGATACCATATTTCTGAATATTTTCATTAAAATCCATCAAAATCATTTTCCTTGTCATCGTCTGCAGCACCAAACAGCTTCTCCCAGTCCTCTCCTTGAACAGGGCTAGACGGTACATGTGTTTTTCGAATCGTTTTCAGTTAAAAAACTATTACATCACACGTATATTTTACCTAAACTGCGCTTGAACTAATATATTCTCGGAAATAAAAACTAGTTTTGCTGAAACGTGCTGTATTTCAATGTAAAATAGGATAAAATACATGACGAAAACAAAAGACTTTACCTAACCTTCTGTTCTTGAGATGTTACTCGTTTTTTTAAGTGTTTTCGGTTAAAATTCTGTTATATTACAATGATATTCTATTCATACTGTGCTTGATATAATACATTCACGGAAATTTAATATTTTTGCTGAAATTACGTACGTATTACAGTGGAAAGTGGGAGAAAAGCGTGACGAAAGCAATGACTTTCGCTTTCTTTCGTTCAAAAGATGTTACCGTAATCGCTTTTTGAATGGTTTAGTTAAAAGACTGTTGTATTACAATAATATTCCCTCCTAATTGACTTGAATAAATACTTGAATGGAAATATACAATATTTTTGTTGAAACTACCCGCGTTTCAGTGTAAAGTGTCGTAATAATAAATAGTAAACAATTTGCATTCGGCACTCGTATTTCATGCACGGCGAGCCTCAGTTTATAGGACGTAGAGCGTTTTTAGTGAAGGTTTTGTTGTTCCATTACCCTCAAAAACGTGGGTCGAACTATAAACGAGGAATATCGTAAATTAACAATTTCTTGGTCAAAAAACCAGGGTCGACCTATAAACGAGGGGGGGTTATAGACGAGTATATACGGTATATTCTGACCGGGTAATTTGTATGAATTTTATGAGCTAAAACAAATATCTTCAGTTAATAAAAAAAAAAAAAATATTCTTCACACGGTAACAGATGGTCGGTCGGTCCCTCCCTCCCCCCACCAATCGTCCCTACCATATGTGTGGGAAAACCAGAATATTTACCTTTTTAGTAATAAATAATACCTCAAACTAAACTTAGGATAATATAATTGACATTGCTGGATTCCTTGTAAGCCCAGGAATATTTTGAATACAAATGTCATATATTTTGCACAAAAAATAACATATTTACTCAGAGTAAACATTATATCTAAAATTTGTATGACTAATGCAAAATCCATGATGTTTATATTCAAAATGATCATCATATTGTAAGAATTCCAGCAATGCAAATTATATTCTGGCCGGGTAATTTGTATGAATTTTATGAGCTAAAACAGGCAGGCAGGCAGGCAGTTAGGTAGGGTGGCAGGTGGGGGATGGGGCGAATCTAAAAATAGCTCTGGAGCCGGACACTCTGCGTGTATATGTGGAAAAAACCCGCGTTAAGTGAAAGTTCAGCTCTGGCAGGCACCGCATATACGTGAAATCGCGCGAAGCGAAACCGTGTTAAGAGGGGTATTACTGTATATATATATATATATATATATATATATATATATATATATATATATATATATATATATATATATATATATATATATATATATATATATATATATATATATATATATATATACAGGTTGTACCTCTCTAGTCCGGCAACCTCGGGACCTGACCGGTGCCGGACCATGGAAATTCACCCTTTTCCTGGATAGATAGTGACTTGTGCTTATGCTTGGAAGCACTAGCACCACTTTCTCTGCATCATGGTCTCTTTGAAGACATATTGAAGGGTTAAATGTCGTATAGTAGCTTCTCAAATTTCGCGAGTTTTTAATTCTTAACGTATTTTATTGGAACACACAAAAAAATAAATAAATAAAAATTTTGACGGCGGAAACTTGAATTTCGACGGGTTTGAACGGCCCGCCAACGTGCAGACGACGTGCATAATCGTGTAAACAGCGTCATTTCTCTTATGTACAAAAGATTCATTATTGTTTATTACTGAATGTCTTTTTTATTGAATTAATGTTTGTGTGCAAAATGAGCAATACAATTCATTAATAATACGTAGAAAATTAAAACACATGAGGAAATGACACAGCATTGTTTTCGTTGATTACAAAACCAGTGACTGACTGGTTCTACATATAAAACTGAAGAAAATAAGACCTTGGTTGTAGCTGTAGTAAAATTAATATGGTTGTTTTAAGTAATGTTATTTAATGTTAATAAATGGAACAATAGAAGTAGCTAACGATAATGGTAAAGAAAAAGAGAGATCGCATATGTAAGTGCGCATGCGCACACGTGAAAACATATCGTCATTACTTTACATAAGAATATGAAAGCAACACTTATTTACTGTTCATATGTATTTTAATTAATGTTTCTGAATTTGTTTTTATTGAATTAATGTATGTGTGTGCAAAATTAACAATACAATTTATTAATAATACGTGGAATATTAGAGGAGACGAGACGGCTGCCGGCATTGTTTATGTTAAAGCTTACGAAACCAGTGACTGATTGGTTCTACATATAAAACTGAAGAAAATAAGACCCTGAGTTTAGCTGTAGTAAAATTAATGTAAAAAATGAATATGGTTGCTTGAAGTACCTGCAATGTTATTTAATGTTAATAAATGGAACAATATAAGTAGCTAACCATCAATGGTAAAAAAAAAGTGAAACTGCTCGTATGTAAGTGCGCACACGTGAAAACATGTCGTCGTTACTCTACTTAAGAATATGAAAGCAACACTTATTTACTGCTAGAATATATATTGAAGGGTTAAATGTTATGCTCTGTATAGACAAGCACAGAGAGAGAGCTGCCGGATGTAAACAAACCTTAATTTCCCCCGGCTTTGTCGTTGTTGTTTTTTTACGGGGATTAGCCCACCCGGGCATAGGTCACTGACCCACATTGGGGCCTGAGGGGCAAAAATTTAATACTCCTGTAATAATAATAATAATAATAATAATAATCAAGATTAAAAAAAAAAAAAAGCTGCCTATCTACCTATTGGACAAACTAAAATCGTTCCGGACCAAGGGAGTTTCCGGACCACAGAATGCCAGACTAGAGAGGTACAACCTGTATATCAAGCACAGTATGAATATAATATCATTGTAATATAACAGTATTTTAACCGAAAACTATTAAAAAAACGAGTAACATCTCTTGAACATTGGAAGGTTAGGTAAAGTCTTTTGTTTTCGTCATGTATTTTATCCTATTTTACATTGAAACACATCACGTTTCAGCAAAACTACTATTTATTTCTGAGAATATATTCATTCAGGCACAGTTTAGGTAAAATATACATGTGCTGTAACAATTTTTTAATTGAAAACGATTCGAAAAACACGTACCCTCTAGCCCTGTTCAAGGAGAAGACTGGGAGGAGCTGTTTGGTGCTTAAGACGATGACAAGGAAAATGATTTTGATGGATTTTAATGAAAATATTCAGAAAAACCCTGGCACTGTCAAGGAAAGTGGCTGCTGAAGGCTTCCAGGACATGGCAGAGGACGAGGTTAGGGAGCTAATTGAAGAGCACGACACTGAGCTGACCGAGGAGGATCTACAGGAGTTAGTAGACTCGGGCAAGGAAGAGGAAGTGAAAGGGAAAGAGGATGAGGAAGAGTACCAAGAAATAACGTTGGAGAAGTTGGGGAAGATGACCAGGAATATTGAGGCACTGAAAAACCTGGCCTATAGTATGGACCCCTCCATGGTGCATGCCCTGAAATTCATGCCAGGGATGGATGACGTTTTCGCTCCATACAAAAACATCATGGAAGAAATGAAAGAAAGAGATGACAACTCCCCATCACCATGTTCTTTGATCACCGAAGGAGAGATTTAACACCATCAATCACTGGTGGCAGTGAGGAAGCAGCTGAATCCACCTTCGCCCCCACTTCACCACCCGTTATGGAATTGAGTGATGATGAGCCCGATGACCCCCGTCCTGTCGCCGAGGATAGGTACTGTACAGTAAAGTGAAATTTTTATCTCTTTTTTTTTAATAGCTTTATTTGCCATGTTTATTGTTTGTAAAAATGCACAGCACAGTACAGTTCAGTACTGTACATAGGAAGTGGAGGTGCAGTTATTCACAAAACATTTGTGTTTGTTGTCGGCAGTAGTGACGGAGCAGAGGGTGAGGAGAGAGCGGAGGGAGTGAGTTGGGAGGAGTGGTGAGGTGACCTTGGACGCAGGAGTAGGGACGAGTGGAGATGCCAGCGAGTACATTACGGGTGTATTAATTGTTTTTATAGCTATTTTTGCATTTTAATATTAAATACTGTACATTACGTTTCAACAAAACTACCATTTATTTCTGAGAACATAGAAATGTAATATTTTTGCTGAAATGATGTACGTATTACAGTGGAAAGTGGGATAAAATTGTGATGCAAGCAATGACTCTCTCTCTTTCTTTCGTTCAAAAGATGTTGCCGTAATCGCTTTTCGAATGGTTTTCAGTTGTGGGATTAAAAGGCTAATGATAGGATAGAATATTATTGTAATACAGTACAAGTACAGTCAACCCTCACTTTACGCGGTCCCACATTTACACGGTGCCCTGCCAGAACCCAGGATGCTCACATTCCACGGTGGGTGTACCCCTTTACACGGGTGAAGTATAATTTTTTTATTTAGCTCATAAAATTCATACAAATTATCCGGCCAGAATATAATTTACATTGCTGGAATTCTTACAATTTGATGATCATTTTGAATATAAACATCCTAGATTTTGCATTAGACATACAAATTTTAGATATAATGTTTACTCTTGAGTAAATATGTTATCTTTTGTGCAAAATATGACATTTATATTCAAAATATTCCTGGTCTTACAAGGAATCCAGCAATGTCAATTATATTATCCTAACTTTAGTCTGATATATTATTTATTACTAAAAAGATGACAGTCTGGTATTCCCACACATTCATATGGAAGAGAGGGTTGGTGTGGGGTGGGAGGGAGGGAGGGACCGGCGACCGACCACCTGGCACCAGGGTGTGAAGAATATTTTTTTTTTTATTAACTGAAGATATTTGTTTTAGCTCATAAAATTCATACAAATTACCCGGCCAGAAATATAATTTACATTGCTGGAATTCTTACAATTTGATGATCATTTTGAATATAAACATCATATATTTCGCATTAGACATACAAATTTTAGATATAATGTTTACTCTGAGTAAATATGTTATCTTTTGTGCAAAATATATGACATTTACATTCAAAATATTCCTGGTCTTACAAGGAATCCAGCAATGTCAATTATGTTATCCTAACTTTAATCTGAGGTATTATTTAATACTAAATGTTAAAATCTAGTTTTTTCACCCAACCTTTCTCTTGAAGGGAGGATTGGTGGGGGGTGGGGGGGAGGGTTGGGACAGACCGACCAACTGGCGGTTGGAAGAGGGGGGGAGGCAAGGTGGGGTACTTTGATTGACAGATAGTGTCTTGAAGAATATTTTTTTTTTTTATTAACTGAAGATATTTGTTTTAGCTCATAAAATTCATACAAATTACCCGGCCAGAATATAATTTACATTGCTGGAATTCTTACAATTTGATGATCATTTTGAATGTAAACATCATAGATTTTGCATTAGACATACAAATTTTAGATATAATGTTTACTCTGAGTAAATATGTTATCTTTTGTGCAAAATATATGACATTTGTATTCAAAATATTCCTGGTCTTACAAGGAATCCAGCAATGTCAATTATATTATCCTAACTTTAGTTTGAGGTATTATTTATTACCATACCTGGTTTTCCCCCCCAAATTTCTCAGAGAGGGAAGAGCCAGCGAGTGTAGTGTGAGAGAGGGGGAGGGAGTTGAGTTCATTATTTGAATGGACATTAACTTGGCGACTGTATTTCTCTATTTCTCTTAAGTATTAATTGTGTGCATGTACCATCATAAAATTAAGATGTTATTTTTACTAGAACATAGGTATTGTGTTGGAAAAAGTGGAGTTTCGGGGTCAGCTGGTCTCTATTTCATTAAATCCCATATGTTATGTTATTCACTTTACGCGTTTCTCACTTTCCGCGGTACCCTGTGGGTTACATTAACCGCGTAAAGTGAGGGTTGACTGTACAGTACAACAGTTTTTTAACTGAAAACCCGAAAAGCGATTACGGTAAAATCTTTTGAACAACGAAAGAAAGTGAAAGTCATTGTTTTCATAATTTTATCCCACTTTCCACTGTACTGTAATATGTACGTCATTTCAGCCAAAATATTACATTTCCATATTTATTTCTGAGAATATATTCATTCAGTCACAGTTAAGGTAAAATATACTTGTGATGTAATATTTTAATGAAAATACGGTATCGTAGTTTTCTTTTGTATCAAATTTAATTAACAAAGATTGATGTTTCAAATGTAATGAACAAAAATTTATGTACAGTATCTATAAGTAAACTTTAAAAAATGAATACTTTATGTTTTACATCGTCCTGTGCATACCATACCATGGATTGGCTACTTTGGGGTTGTTATGATGACGCAAGAGATCTGCCCTGGCGACTGTACCGACACTCACAGCTGATGGTGCGTTGGTGCATCGTTTCCATTGTTTACTGGTAGTGACTGGTAAATATTTTTCAACCTAACGAAACTATTACCCATTTAGAGGTCGACCCCCAATTTTTTGACAAATAATTTGGTCTTAAAAACTCGTACACACAGGTATATACGGTAAATAAGGACATGGGGGCTAGGGTTTTTTTTAGGGGAGGGGGGGCAGCAATAGTACACAGATTTTTAACATCCATGGGTATCTCTGTTACCTAACCCCCGCATATGTTAAGAGCCGACTGTATATATACAACACAATGGGGTGTGCTATAACAACGGATTCTACAACAACATTTATAACGAACGGTTTTACCTATAAAATTGAGAATGCTATAACGAACAAACTCCTGAATGCGGATGAATACGGGACTAATTCGTCCCTGCATGAATATCAGCATCATGCTCACAACAAGAGCGTCAGCACCGTTCATAATGCACCACTGAGCTTGTTGAAATTTCGTCTTTGATGTAATTGTGTTATTTTATAACTATTTTGATATACAAGTGAACAATTGTAACAATGAATCAAAAGCGAGTGAAAAGCTAATAACCCTTGAAACTAAGAAAGAAATTATAAGCGTGAGAATGGAACAAGCATTGCAAAACTTAGTGATGAATATGGGATGGCTAAATCGACTATATGTAGATTTTGAAGAATAAAGAGGAGTTAAAAACTGTGCAAGTGGCTAAGGGAATCTCTAGACTTAGCAGCAAGGTGTAATGTGATTGAGGAGACGGAAATTTAGTGGATAAAGGAGAAATAGGCAGGTGATAGCATTAGTGAAGCTATAATTTGTGAGAAGGCCAAACAATTGTTTGAGGACCTTAAAGCCAAGGCTCCGGTGGAAGTGCTATAGGCGTGCGAATGAGTATTCGCCGATGACCACATTCCAAGGCAACAGCTGCATGAACCATCATCCTAGTGTCGGCCTCTTCGTGGTTGCATGGTGCCAAGTTGGCAATGTCCTTTCGGGGTGGAACAGTGAGTACCTGTTTTTTGTCTGTGACAACCAGCTGTTTACTTTCTTTGACAACCAACTGCATAACCTGTTCTGACAGGAAACTGAAGAGTTCCTCTTTGTTGTCACTGTTGCGGAGAAAGTTTTGCCAGTTGCTAAGTAGAGGACCAGAGGCAGTGACGCATCTTCGAATGCCCTTGCCACGGTTACATCTTATTTTGCTTTTAGGCTCCCAGATTTCAGGGAGCAGTCCCATACCAGGTCAAGTCGAGATTGATATTCGAGCTGTGATTCAATATAGGGAATGAATACAGCTGTGCTGTATTCTTGAAATGTCCTACTGCCTCCTGGCTTCAACATTTCCACAACGGCAGGTCCATCGAGTATAATTGAGGTGACATGTAGAGCGTCAGGGGTGCGAGTAAGTCGGCCTTCTTGGTGAAGCGGAGTTTCCCATTACTGGAGAGTGCTGGTGGATAGGCCCGGTTTTCATGCTTGAAGAATTCGTCCAAATCACCCTCTCTTGTTTGACAGGCTATGTAGAGCCTGGAGAAGAGTCCACAGTCGTCTTTTGCGAAGGCTAGTTGCTGCTTACTCCTAGTTGGAGACTTGGATTTCATAGAACTGAATAGTGTTAGCTTGTTGAGCTTAATAGTGTCACCAATAGGCTTAGACTTGTCTTCAAGCGTTCTCTTATATATGAATGGAATTGTTCTCGTCCAAGCTTGACAACATTTTGCACACTCTTCACGGCTTCTGGACACAAGATTTCCTTTGTATGAAGAACCATTAGGTCAGCAATTTCTTCTTCAAATGGGTTTCCCATTTCTTCCATGACAAGTTTAAGTGCTTTCACATCCAGAAGAACTTGTCCTGCGTCGTGTTGGTTTGCTCATGATGGTGGAAGTTAGCCTTGGTTTGCTCAGCTTTCTGCGATGATTCAAATTCAGCAATGACCCATGCTACTTCTGGACCTGCAACCATCCACCGTCGAAGTGCACTAGGGTTTCCAGTCAAACCGACTGCACCACCATCAACTTTGATGCAGGCATTGTTCTGCTCATGGGCCTGGTCTAGTGCCATTGCAGAAAAACGGCGGGCTGTCTTTTTTGTAGTGAAATGTCCAGCTTGAAACTTTGCAGCCACATCAGGATGCTTGTCCGAGAGCTCTGTCATGTCCATCAGGTGGACTGGAACCCACCGAGAATAATGAGTATGATCCAAGGCGAAGAACCATTGACACAGTTCAGCCAGAGCATCCATGTATAGTTTGATTCTCGTAGTGATCTAACAAACATACAGATACTTAGCTCTAGGTTGAGGGTGGTTGCCCAGTACTGAAACTGGGGACAACATTCAGCCCTTTGCTGACACCAGACACCAAACTCTAGGGGCTCATGACCATCACATTGGGCATCTTCAGTGTATTTGCCAGGACTAAGACAGTAACGTGGTGAAACCTGTTTTTTTTTCCTGGATCCGCCCCTGATTTATAGCGGCCACTCAAATCCAATATCGAGTGGTTCCATATCAGAAATTGTTCATATCCCATTACTCCATCGCTGTGCCAAATTTGGTGCTTTCATCATTAAATGCACAATTGTTATAAAAATTGTAGCAATGCCACTCCACTACTAGTGCTGTGCCAGTGTTTAAGGGTACCAAGGGGTGGTTTACTGGTTTTAGAAAAAGAAATAAGTTACACAGTGTAGCTGCTAGTGCAGATAAGGAAACTGCTAGGGAACACCAGACATTTTTTTGATTGTGATTAAAGAGGGAGGCTTTGTTTCTCAGCAGGTATTTAACTGTGACGAAACTGGACTTTTTGGGAAAAAATTGCCTCGCCGTATATACTGTACATTACAAGGGAGGAAACTTCTGTCCCTGGCCATAAGCCGATGAAAGACAAGCTTACCCTCCTTCTTTGTGCTAATGCTTCTGGTGACTGCAAAATAAAACCACTCCTTGTGTACCATGCAGAAAACCCTAGAGATTTTAAAAACATAAGGAAGAACCGCCTTGGTGTTATGTGGTGGTCAAACCCAAAGGCTTGGGTGACCATGAGTTTATTCTCTGAGTGGGTGATTGAGGTGTTTGGACCCGGTGTTCGGGAATACCTCACGGAGAATAATCTTCCACTGAAAGCTTTGTTGGTGATGGACAATGCACCAGCCCACCCTCCTAATTTGATGGTAGAATTGCCAGAGGAGTTCAACTTCATCACTGTGCACTTCTTGCCACCCAACACAACACCTCTCATCCAGCCCATGGATCAACAGGAAATTTCAAACTTGAAGAAGCTGTACACAAAGGCACTGTTTAGAAAATGTTTCGCAGCCACTTCTTCCAGTGATGTTAGTTTGAAGGAATTTTGGAAGAGTCACTTCAATATAGCAGACGCTGTGTTTTTAATTGTGTCAGCCTGGAAAGAGGTTTTTTGAGGTGTCTTTGTGCTGCTTGGAGGCCACTGTGGCCTGAATGTGTGCTTCAAAGAGACTTTGAAGGCTTTGAAGAGTTAGAGGAAGATGCTGTTGTACAGTAAAACCCCGCTTTACGCGGTTTCACTTTACGCGTTTTCACGTTTACACGGTACCCTGCCGAACACGGAGTGCTCACTTTCCGCAGTGCATGTACCCTTTTACACGGAGAGCGGCTGGCGGTCCTCTCGCGCCATGCCATTTTTGGATTAAAACCTCCTGCCATGTTGGGTAAGCGGCACGAGTAGGTTCCGCAGTGTATGTCTTTGTTGCATTATTGGAGACGTCATATGACGTATCGGACTGTGATTGGGCCAAGCATCCTTACTTCCCTCCCCCGCTAGCTGTGATTGGTTTAATGTAATATGACGTGCCCCGCCGCGGGAGCGTTCAAGCCCCTTGACCTACACGCGTCAGTTACACCCCTCCCGGCTACACCGTGTATATCGGTATCCATTGTTCCATAAGCATGGCTTCCACCGGACCACCACCACAAAGAAACCTTGCATTACCTGGACCCAGCCACCCTAAGCCAAAGAAGAAAAGACGTTCCCTAAGCTACAAAATTAAATACAAGATCATCCAAGAGGTGGAGAAAGGAACAAGACAGGTTGATCTCGCGCGCCAGCATGGTGTTAATGAGTCTACGATCCGAACAATTAAGAAGGATGCAGCCAAGATAAAGGAGCACATGAACATCACAAAGTCTGCAGGTGCTTTCTCTGATAAAGTATTGCCACAACCAGGTGCTTCTCAAGACGGAGAAATCACTTGTGAGCTACTTGATTCGTCAGGCGCGACGGAACATCGCGGTGGACACGCGCTCTGTTAAGGAGTACGCACGTGAAATGTATGCTGCAGTATCACGTAAGATGGGAATTGCAGAGCCCAAACCCTTCAATGCTTCCTCTGGGTGGTTATAGAGATTCAAGAAGAGGAACAAGATCACCAACATTAACATTGGTGGTGAAGAAGCTAGTGCTGACCGTGTTGCGGCTAGGGATTTTCCTCCGTTTTTACGTGAGATTATGGAGGAAGGACAGTACACCGACGACCAGGAGTTTAACATGGACGAATCTGGTCTTTTTTGGAAAAAGCTACCTTCCAAAACCTTCGTTGTGAAGAATGCCAGCAAGTGTTGGGGCCGGAAGTTGCAGAAGGAGCGCATCACCGTCCTGTTTCCCAACAATGCCTCTGGTACCTGTAAGCTCAAGTTATCGGTGATCCACACAGCAAGCAAGCCGCACACCTACAAGAGCATGGACATGACCAAGCTAAATGTCCACCAGCTGACAGCACGTAAGGCGTGGATGTTCTCTACTCTGTCCCTCTCCTGGTTTGATGACTGTTTCGTTCCTGACGTGAAGAAATTCTGTGAGCAACAGAATGTTCCATTCAAGATTTTGTTGCTGCTTGACAATGCACCAGGACACTCGCCCCTACTGTTAGATCGTCACCCCAACGTAAAAGTGGTCTTCCTTCCTCCCAACACTACGTCATTAATACAGCCCATGGACCAAGAATTGATCTGTAATGTGAAAGCTGCATTCTCTGCAAAGAAATTTAAGCTCCAAAGAACGACTACACCAACACCAAGGATGAGTTGCGTAACCTGGGTGACACCAATAGCAAGAGCGAAGATGACGAGGAACAACAGTTCGCAGAGCAAGAAGTACTTGTGAAACAATTTTGGAGAACATTCAACATCAAGAAAGCAGTGGACTTCTTGGTGGAGGCACGGGATCAGCTGTCTGTAGCATCGGTTCATCACGCATGGAGACATGTGTTGCAAGGTATTCCAGGTGGGAGGCAGAGTTAATCTGTGACTGGTGAGGTTCAGACTGTTGCAGTAGCAGTGGACCTCGCCAGAGAAGCTGCGCAGAGTGTTACAGCTGCAGGCTTCTCCGAGACCAACAACGACGACATCCTGAAGGTGATAAGGGATCCTCATGTGACTGCCGACGAGATGTTAGAAGACGATCACGTCAGTGAAGAGGCAGGTGGTGCGTCATCCCAAGAAGAACGCAAGTTATAGCATTAGGGTGTGTCATAGGAGGGAAGATCAGCTAAAACTAATGGCCCATCACTTTTTAGGTAGATTTTAGTGTATATAAACAGAAAATAATTTCAGTTTCAATATTTTGCAGCCTTTTGCTAGGTAAATTTTAGCGTGAAATTTATCGAAAATCTAACGTACAGCTGCATTAGTGCATTACAATTAAATAGTGAACATTGCTTTCTGACTTCATTCTTTAACAACCCAACTAACAATATGTTTTTCTGTTTCAAATTCTGATGCATTTATAAGTTGATAATATTTGAGATGGCTGCTTGTGTCAGGACGAGGAACTAAAAATCCAGCCATCTCAGTCACTATCTTGGGTCTGGGAGAGAGCTCCTGAAGTCGGAGTTGCCTACATTGAGAGATGCTTTGAGATACGGTGTTTTAATTAGGCAAATCAGTGAAAAGAACCAAAGAACTTACACAAACAAAGACATTGCCAGTGATATGACCAAAGCTGTCTTGGCACAGTACACTCTGGCTAGCACTTGCTCATGGTTCAAACCTCCAGTCATAACAAGTCAGAAGAATTAGTGAAGACTGCTAGCCAGTTGGAAAAGGCAAGATATCTCTCTTGGGAGGACAGCTTGCCAAAAACAACTAGACTGGATTATTGACATAATTACTTGCAAGTGCCCAATTGTTCTCTGTCACCGGAGTTGGAATTCTGGTGTGACTGTAAATCCAGGCCCACATCTCACCTTGAACTGATCAGACATTTGTCAAAGCACAGAGACTGGCAGTATAAAGACTCTCATGATTTCTAGCCAAGATATTCCGGAGTCCAGAGATTGGGAGGCTGTACAGAGAGACAGAAGAGGAGAAGAGTTGCCGAGGAAAAGAGACTTGAGAAGGCCCAGGGTGAGGTAAAAAAGGCCGATGATTGGAGTCAAGCTGATTCAGAGTTTAATGACTTCCCATGGCTGATCCGAGTGCTGACCAGGAGAATGGTGACTTTGTCCCTAACCCAGAAAATAATGATCCCAAACCTTCCAGGCATAAGATTCGAAATAGGAAAGATATCCGGAGCATAGCTCTGGCCAGCATGCGACACCACACTGGTCTCAGAGAAACTGCAGAGATAGCAACAGCTGCCTGGATTGACGGTGGTTTGATAACACCTGATGATGTTCACCAGGTGATAGATCATAACAAAGTAAGGAGAGCTCAGGAGAAACTTGTCAGTAACCTAGAAGAGGAGTTTGATAAGGGGATAAGAGAAAATGGAATCAATTGTTTGTTATTTGATGGGAGAAGGGATGACACTAAAGTGTTCATGAAAGTTGGAGATTCTGACAAGTTGTTCCCTGCCATGGTGAAGGAGGAACACTACTCCTGCTGCAGTGAACCTGGAGGGAAGTATTTGTGGCATTTCACTCCAGAGAATGATGACATCAGGAAACCAGCTGAGATAGTGGCAGATAACATTGTGAACTGGCTCAGAGAGAGGAACGTAGACCAGACCCTGCAGGCCATTGGAGGGGACAGCACCAACTTTCTGAACACAGGGGTGGCAAGGGGGTCATACAGTGGATAGAGCGGAAGATTGGGAGGAAGCTGGTCTGGATTGTTTGTGACCTCCACACCAACGAGTTGCCCCTCAGACATCTGATCCAGGAGCTGGATGGCAAGACTCTTTCAAACAACAGATGGTCTGGTCCTCTTGGCAAGATGCTGGACTCTGCCACTGAGTTAGAAATAAATCCGAGCTTTGAAAAATCACAGTTGGCCCTCCACTCGTTGAGCTTGCACATACTGTCATTGACGACACAAATTGCAGCCAGTACTATGGTTACATGATTTGCAAGTACCCTCAAAACTGAGGTCATGCCTGATAGACTTGCTTACCTGCAGATGATCCAGTCTCACATTCTACCAGTGGCTCTACTTGACTCTCAGGTTCTACCCAGGGAATTTGGGTCGCTCATCATAAGCTGAAAGGAGCCAACTTCACAACCTGAGACTTATTATCCAGATGCATCGTGAGTGTCTACTTGCCAAATTGGTTTTCCAGCACAAAAGGTCAGTCATGGTCTCGAAGGTCAGGCATTCTCTTCAGCAGGCTCCTGAAGTCAACCAAGGAAGGTTGTTCAGATTGTGGAGCAGACTGTGAGGAGATCTTCCTGGTATGCTCATCCCGAGGCAGTTCTGCAGACAATGCTCTGCAATGGAGATGTGAAAGGAGGAGAGAAAAGTGGCAGTCAAAAGATCTTGGATATGGAGACTTATGAGAGGATCTGGGCATGACGAATCAGTTAGTGACGATTCCTTCAGGGTCAGGAAGACTCCTGAAGTCAATCTAGGTGCCAAGACCCTCACTGATCTCATAGATCTGGATAACATCCAGGCTGGCAGTGAGCCCCCTCTTACCTGCAGCCTCACCAATGTTCAAGTCAGAGATTTCCTGGACAACCCCATGCATGTCCCTGCCTGGCCCTCGCACACCCAGAGTATAGAGCTTTGTGTACAGCAAGTGAGCGAGGCCAGCAGTCCCGTGTACAGCCAGGAGAGGAGGGAAGGCTACATCCGAGCTCAGGTGGTCAGCAGGGAGGTGATGAGTAGAAACAGAAGCAAGAAAGACATGTTCTCTATGGTGTGCAGCAACACCGGGTCGTAGTAGTAAAACCGGTTTTTGTATTTGATGATTTTGTTTTCTAAAGGAATATTAAATTTAATAAATGTGTCAAGATAATTCGTTTCACTATTCTGGATCATTTTCGTCCTAATAAATTAACCTGATACATTACACTTTACTTTAAATATTTTAGTGGTGTTGGTAAAAGGGTGGGAATACTGAATTTTCATAAGATTTCAAGTTAAAATTTACCTAGCAAAAAATGAAAACTTTTCAAATCTGAAGATATCACATGATTCTGCACATAGAACTACATCATTAATACCATGGGCCGATTTTTCAAACTAAAAAAAAAAAATTCGCCTCCGTATGACACACCCTATTATAGCATAGTAATGTAAGGGGTGCCAACGAGTGTGTTGAGAAACTCGGGCTCCTCCTTTCCGACGACCCTGACATAACCAGTATGAAGTCTTCACTACCCAGCTGTTGCAGACTATGGAGCCCTACATCAAGGTGTATCACGACAACATCAACACCAGCCGTCAGCAAAGCATTACCGAGTTCTTCGCCCACAACCCACCACAGCCAGCCCAAGCCAGTAATAGTGACAGAGAGAGAGACAGTGATGGTGACTTTGAGGGATTTGTCAGGGAGGAACTAATAAGTGTGGATGACAGTGATAAAGACTTACCTGAGGGCCAGTAGCCTGCCCTCTGCCTCGGAACCAGCCTCCAATCCCGTACACCGACCCATCTCTTCTACTAACGTAAGTGTTAACCCTATCCTTGTTTTTTCTAACCTAACGTACAATATATTATTCTCTTATTGATTGTTGCCTTCTATATTATGTGTGTGCATACCATCATAAAGTTAAGATGTTATTTTTACTAAAACGTACGTAGTGTGTAGGGAAAAAGTGGAGTTTGGGGGTCGGCCCGGTCTCTATTTCAATTAATCCCATATGTTATGTTGTTCACTTTACGCGTTTCTCGCTTTACGCGGGCCGCCGTGGGTTCAATTGACCGTGTAAAGTGAGGGTTCACTGTACATGAAATTGTGTCTCTGGGCAATTCCATGGGCCTGCAAGTGGATGATGATGATGTTGGTGGATGAGCACAGGAAGGAGCTGTCCACTGAGGAGCTGCTCGAGCTTCATACTGAAGAGACAGACACACTGAAGCAGAGCTTAGCTTCTGAGGAGTCAGAGGAGGATGAGGACAAGGAGGAAAGCCACGTCATTCCTGCCAAAGTTCTCACGGAATTGTTCTCCAGCTGGAACAAAGTGGGTAAAATTGTGGATCCCTTTCAACAGGTGGTGGCTGACTTGTTCCACCTGCAGGGCCACACGTACCTAGCATATGCTGACTGACTCATAGGTTGGCTGGAGATTGCCCACTTCCCCAACGAAGCCACCTCTGGCAAGATCATCGCCCGTCTGCGGGGTTACTTCACAAGGTGGAGGGCACCTGAGCAGATCTCCACGGATGGAGGTACCAACCTTGTCAGCGGTGAGATGACAGATCTTCTCAAGTCATGGTGGATCGAGGTACGGCTCTTGTCAGCCCATTTCCCCCAGTCCAATGGCAGGGCAGAGGCTGGGGTCAAGGCCTCCAAGAGACTCCTCAGGGATAACACTGGGCCCAGGGGTAGCCTGGACTGCGATAGGACATCCCAGGCCTTCCTCCAGTACCTGAACACACCTCTGAGGGCGGTGAACAAGTCTCCCGCCCAACTTGCCACCGGCCGCCAGCTCCGTGACAGCGTTCCCGTGGCCAGACAGCACTCGCGGCGGGTGCTTCGTATGAGGGAGGTGCGCTTGGCTGAAGAGCAGGACGTGATCCTTCTGTTGCAGGGGTCCCCCGCCAGCTGGCTCCCCTAGATGTGGGCGGGCAGGTGCATGTGCAGGACGCCGCTACCAAGCTCTGGGACAGGACAGGCACAGTAGTGGAAGCCCGCCCTCACAGGCAGTATGCCGTCAGGATGACTGGCAGTGTCAGGGTGCCCATCTGCAACAGGCGCCACCCCTGTGCCTACTACTCCCGTGGTGCACCACGATATGCCTCCTGGCCTCCCTTCTGCGGTGCCCTACGTACCCACGCCCTCGCTCGCACCCCCGGCCCCTTCCCAGTCAGGCGTGGCCAGGCCGGGAGAGGCCGTAGGCACCCGGGTTGGTTGGCTGACTATGTGGTGTAAAATTAGTTTTGAGTTGTTTTTTGTTTTTTTTCTTTCTGTTTGACTTGTTTTTTCTTCATTATTGTTTTTTATCACTGCATTGTGTTATGAGTTGGGGATTTAAAATACAGTATAGTTAAAAGTCAACCCAGATCCCAACAGGCAACATCAATAAAAAAACTTAAACAAACAAAGACAATCGGACTATAAAAGGGTAGACAAAGGATGCGAGTTTTTGTTGTGTATAATAAAGTACAAGGTACCATAAATTCCTTAACAAAATATTCAGCTTTCTATAATTTACCCTTAACCATACTTAACCTAAACATACGCAACATTGGCTTAACAGTATATACATATTTATACAACATACAACAATTTAAAGCAAGTGGAGGTGGGGAGGCAATATAGGATAACAAATACTTAAGTGCGGAGCTGAGATGTCAGACGAGTAAGGCTGAGTATTGAAGAAGATGGTAAGTAGTCACTGTGCTGTAGGTTTCCAGGATAGGTGATCCTAGTGTGGTCACTTCCCAGAGTGAACTGAACTCTCCTCGATCTGGAGCTGATGAGGAAGACTTGGAGGAGGTGACGCAACAACTAGGATATAAAGAAGGGAAACCCCGGAGTGGCGACTAAGACTAGTCATACTCGGGTTTCGTCCCTAGATGGCGTTGCTCGTGGTGCTGGGTAGGTAGATCATGACAATAGATGGCGTGGTTCGTAACAATTGTTTTCCTTTCGTTAGTTCAAATGTGCATTGTCATTTCCGTTTAACTTGGGGGGGGGGGGAAGATGTGACTGAGTATCAACGTACGATATGTTTTCCCATGTGTGCAGGTGGGAGTTTGTCTGTGGCAGCGCCGGGTTGCCAGTCACTGTCTGACGCTGCAGGAGTAAAGTCTCCAAAGAACCTGGTCTATTATTCAAACCTCCCACAGTTTCGAATCATTTGTGAGAGGATTTTCCAATTATTATTTCTTTGTATGTGTTTTGTGTGTATGTCTACCTACACATGCACACACACACATATACAGTACAGTATACAATACAGGTAAAGGAAATAGTGTCTCTATAACGAATGGCATTATTTACCAGCCGCGAAAATACCAGCAACTCTAAAATTACTCTTAGACATTCTTAGGTACATAGAGGGTGTCATCCGCGAATATTCGAGGGTCACGAATTAAAAATCCGCAAATTTGAAGGGCATGCTGTAAATATATTTTGATAGATTTTCCAGAATTAAGGATATACAAAAGAAATATGAACTCTCTTAAAGCAAGTTCTCAGCTAGCCTAATGTGGTATTTATTTTATCGTTAACCGAAAATTTCGTTAACCGAATCCATAAATTTCAATGGGATATTGGGTAATTGGTTCCAGCTCACCAAAAAGTACATACAAAGTAAAAAAAAAAAATGCAGTAAAGTACACTTACTTTGAGGTGTGTATGTAGAAGGTTCCTGATTGATGATGATGATGTGAATTAGAAGTGGGGGTGGAGGAGAAGGGAGAAGAGAAGGAAGTGGGGATGGAGGAGAAATCACCTTTCAGGGAACCATGCTTGATGCAGTCATTTCACCAAAAAAAATTTAATTTCACTAGGTGAAATTCGAGATTATTTTCTTTAAATCAACACGGCACTATATATTATCAATATGTTAAATAAATTCCAGAATGACCAATAATTATACTGTAAAAATGCAAAAATACTCTGTTCAAGAGACCCACAAGCAAGATGATTTCTCCACTGAACAGAGAAACAAACAGACGCCTTGGTGAGTGAGTGAAGTGGCTGATGGGGGCACCAAAAACTAGTTCCCTGTACTGCAATTAGGTTAAATAAGTGTTAAAATGATTAATAATTTTAATATAAAACTTAGAAAAATATTGAATAGCACAACCTTCTTGATATTTACTCCAATGGAAACGAATATAAGCCCTAGAACCAATTACTGTATTGGCAGACTAATCTACCAGCCGATGAGCAAGCGAAAACGTGTTGACATGTTTTCATAAGAATTTTGTTTATCAAATTTTTATTCGTCAACCGAATTGAAGATTCTTATGGAAAGTAATTCGTTAAGCGAGGAACCACTGCACATTGCACAAATAACCATAATTGTTCGTAAAAGGAAAATGTGCCGTCACCTCTAAGCAATATGCATCACAACCATTGCCGGTGATGTAAGTGATGTAACTCTTAGTTCTCCTATATTTTGGGCAATATTATTGATTTCTTTTGTCAGATGTGGCAAGAACAATGTCTCACAGTCTTCAGGAAGATCTGATATTGACTGACATATAGCAAGATGAATGTCTCACCTTCCTGTAGATACTACCTGGATATCGACAAACATTCCAGAATTAAGGAGATACAAAAGAAATATGAACTCTTTTCAAACAATTTCTCAGCTAGCCTAATGTAGTGTTTATTTTATCAGAACGCTTGTGGGCATTTATCCATTTATTACAGGTTTTCTTATCTCTGGGATATCTGTAATAATTGATGCTTGGGATTTGAGTTTTGTTGCTGCACCCATATATTGCACAAATAACCATAATTGTAGATACGCTGGTCCTGGGGGTACAGGCGGGCATAACAACAGTGACGTCACCGAGCTGTGCACTGTGGGTAAAACAAGTGCTTGGTGAACCATCCTTACTGTCTCTATTTCTTGGCCAGACGTATGTATGGGAGAAATTTATATGATCTTCTTTTCTCTCACTTGTTTGGGCACCTTCCCATAGCTGGTTGAAGGTGGTTGAGGGCATTTGGGAGCCATCACAAGCACGAGAGGCACATATGCTAAGAGAGCAGAGTAAAAAACACGTGAAACAGACAAGTGTTTAACCCAGACTAAGATGGAGTGAGTGTGTAAGGCCCAGCCACCTGGAACAACAAAGACACCTTGTGGCATGCCATAAAAGTTGTGGGCTCTCTGTCCTGGCCGCAAAAATGGCGCCATCTCTAAAACTACCCGCAAACATTCTTGGATACATCCAGGGTGTCAACTGTGAATAATTAAAGGCCGTGAATTTAAATTCCACGAATTGTAAGGGTATGCTGTACTGTACTAATCCTATTAAACACATACCCCCTACCTATACATATTACAGTATTTGTCTGCATTTTTTTTTATGGGGACCAGTTCACTCGGGCACTGGCTACCAACCCATATCTGGGCCTGAGGGGGGGGAATAATAATAATAATAATAATAATAATAATAATAATAATAATAATAATAATAATAATAATAATAATAATAATAATAATAATAATAATAATAATAATAATAATAATAATAATAGTAATAATAATAATAAACAATAAATATACAACAACAAAATCAAGAGTGAGAAATGAAATATGTATGTTGTATTGTCAAAGTAAGAGAAACAATTGAGGCCCTCCAATTGAGTGTAAATGAGACAGAAAATCATTCAAATTAGCAACCTGAGACTTGATCAAAATCTTTGTCATGCCATATAGCAACAGGGTCTACCATTAGACAATACATTATACTTCCAATATCTTCCCAGGCAGAAGTACCTCCCTGCTTGGTAGCTGCCTACTACCTACTATAATTATTGGTAAGAATTCATATAACAATACCAAACAAGGACTGCTATCAGCACCTAATTAGCAATGCTTTATTGGAGTGACAGAAAACATCAATACCATTTGCTGAAAAGTGAACAGATTTTTCTTACCTAAAATATAGCATGGTGAAGTCAGCCTTAACAGACGAGCCTCATTTTCAAATAAACCCTTCACAGAAGAGCAGAGGGAGCTGATAAGATGCGCCAGTTTTGTCATATCCTCCTGTAAAAAGGGTAATGAATTATAATCTCTTAATCACAATTGAAAACTGATCTTATTCCTAAGTTAACAGTAACTGTAGATTATGTATCTATGCTACTGTGCCAAGTAGCAACCTTGTAAATAAACTACTGTGCCGAGTAGCATTTATATATATAATTACGTGGCAACACTGCACGTGTTATGTGGCAACATTGCCCCGAGGCTGCCATATGGCAAGGCAGTCTCAGTCTGACTGTGTGAGCCGTGCATGGCACACGCTAGTCACCACTTGTATTTCACCTATCCCTTAATAAACGGACTTCAGTGTTACCCGGTGTTTCCCTACCCATCACTGCATTCTTCGGGGAACACTTGTAACCATCAGTAACCAGCATATATCCAGGCCAATAGGGTAACATGTGAGGGGGGGGTGGAGATGCAAAATTGCTTCCAAGGTATATAATTAACCGACCCATTTTTACTTTTTAATTTGGAGATGTGGGCGACTACAGAAAAGTATCAGTAATAGGTGCAGAAATAATATTAATAATTAACCAGTAATTCCATGCCTAAATATCCCCTGCCCCCACGAGTAATAGGCTGTTTGTTACCAGGCAGTGAAGCACGGTGAGTACGGTACACATTCACTTCTTGGTTTGTTGTTTGCCACGTGTCCACACAGGTCAGTGGTCTCTGATCGCCAATCAAGATCCCATGTTTATGTTTTGCTACATAGGTAAGAAAGTTATAAGCATAATGACCATCATGATCTACATACAAGAGAACATTGTTTCATAATATTCTTGCCAATTAATCAACAGATAAAAGAATATTGTTTAATGAGAGTAATGTTCACAAAATAGAAGGACAGTATGCCTACTGCACAGATTATTTATTTGTTTTTCAGGTGATGTCACACAGTTAATCATGAGAAAATGCCTTGCACTAAGACTAAGCGGGGCTGCTTATAAATGCCTTCATAAGTCTCATGCACAAGAAAACCAGAAAGGTAAAACTGCATTGCAAAAGTTTCTAAAGTGTTCACAACAAGATTATGACTTGAAATGTAAGCTTAAAAGTAAAGCGGCAAAGTGGCAGGCATTCTCAGACGTATTCTTGATGTCATCATGTACCTAGCAATGCAAAGTCTTGCTCTTAGAGGTCATAAAGAGTCTTTTACCCAAAGCCACTAATAACCCTGGTAACTTACTGACATTAATGCAACTACTGCACTGTACTCGGGAAGTATGATCAGATAATGAGGGAATATTTGAACACCACACAAACTACTCGTCACCCATCAGTCACTTACCTTTCACCCACAATTCAAAATGAATTCCTACAACTCCAGGGCAGTTGAGCGAAGTAACACCTCATCAAGGAGATCCAAACAGGAAATTCCTATGCCATCATCTTGGACAGTACTCCAGAACAATCACACACTGATCACATGTCTCAAATTATAAGGTCTGTCTACATCTTGCATAGGTAAAGGAAAGTAAAGAAATTGTTTCTTGGTTTCATTGAGTTGAAAGGCAATACAGCTGGTGCTTTAACAGAACAAGTCATTAGTATACTGCAAGAAGATGGCCTTGATGCCACTCATCTTCAATGCCACTGGGATTCACAGTGGAATATAAAGGGAGTTTTCATTCCCTGTACCACCCATTCACAGAATTTGGTTGGAGTTAATGCTGCTGCCACTACAGTGAATGCCATAACTTTCTCCGGGACCGTTAAGCAACTGTACAAATTTTTCTCCGTTTCAACTTCCAGATGGAACATTTTCCAACTATTTGTCCTGGGGAAGACTGTAAAGTGAGTTTTTTAAACTAGATGGAGCTCCAAGCATGATGCCGTTGATACTGCTTGGTCCCATATAAATTAAATATTTAAAGCTTTGGTAAAAGAGAGACACAGGAGACACAATCAAATACAAATATTATGTTAATGTATGAGGACACAACAGAAAAGGAAACAGTGGATTGGGAGAGCCATAATATCTTGAATATGTTGTTCATACAGAACAAGAGGAATCTTTCCATCATATTTAGGAAATTTTTTCACCAACATGTGCAAGCATTGCAACATATGAGAGCAGCTTCTCCAAGCTTAAACTAATTAAGGACTAGCTCACATCCACAATGAATCAGACTAGACTCAATGACCTTGCCATACTTTCCACTGAGTGTGATGTTGTCGAGTCAGTGAATTATGGTGACATAACAGATAAGTTTGCCTTATGCAAGGTTAGAAAATAATTGTGAATTAGCCTGTTCCAACAAAGGATGCTCCTGTGTAAGTCAACTTTTATCTAGAAAACAAAGCAAATGTATAGTTTATTGATATGAAATCATTTAAAAAATTCATATTTATTATGTAACCTAATTCTAAAGAACAATTATTTCTAGTTTTCAATTAGGTATTGTGTTGACTGATGTCTTCTGTATTCCATTAACATTGTAATAAAGGCATTTAATTTTGTTTCATGCTATATTCACCCCTTAAGTTTTCAACAGTGAGGGTTGTCAAAAATGCAAAACTTATTTTTGTAAAGCAAACCAAAATGGGGTTCAAAATGAAAAAAAACAGGGCAAACAAAATTCCAAATTACCCAGCTTAACACTTTGTGCTCTGGACACTTTGATATTTCGTGCAGGCTAACAACAGATGATTACTATGCACTTATTTGAAAGAATGGCAGTGAAAGGGTTTAGAAACATGCGGACAGGATAATGTGCACATCGGTATTTTCAGTGATCCTATAGTGGATTACTTTTAGGTGATGACTGGCATCTAGAAAATACATATGATCAACATTAGCTTTCACTGAGCAATAAATTAAAGACTAACTAAAAAAAAAATTATGGACACATGCAAACCATGCCTAATAATTTTCTCAAGGAAGCTTCTTTTTTTGGATGTAAAATTGTTTTATTATCTATAATTTTTTGACCTAATGATAACCATTTTTATTTGTGTACCTTCTGTATGGAAGTTTGGGTTGAAATATAACCATAACATAACTCTGGGGTCCTTCTCTCTCTTGCACTGGTTCCATGAACATCTTCCAGGCATTCTCACTGGGAAAGTTTGACTTTATTGATGAATTTAACAGCCATCATGGCCCCTAAGTGTAAAATTAGTGGCAGTGATTGTGGGTGAGAAAAAGACAAACACATACAGTAGAACCTCAATAAATCAGACTAATTTGGGCAGAACTCAGTCCAAAAAATGCAAAAATCTATAAAGAAAAGAAAAGTGAATCTATGGGGGGATGGAGATAACATTGCTTATCTGAACTGTTTAAAGAAAATCAATTTTTGTTATGTTATTACAACACTTCAACAACTGTGGTCTTTAAGTGTATAACAAGGTTATCTAATATACTATAGGACAAGCTGTCTGCCTGTCTGTTCTGGGCAGCCAAAACGGCACAATCGTTTTTCATCAAACGGTGGAAAAATCGCAAAAAATTCGTAGAGTGGAACAAACCTAGTCCCATGTCGATGGTTTCTTTAGGAAGGCATTAATTAACCATTTTATTTACGATGGAAAATGATGCAAGTCTACGGACTTGGCGCACCCTAATTAACCATGCAAGTCTACGGACTTGCCGCACCCTCAATCGCTGTATGCTGTCAGCTGGATACAATACTGTACAATACCATACAATACAATACACAACGAACTATAAATATTTGTAAGAATAAAACATAATTATATAGACATGTAAGACTCACAACTTGATAAGATATCCATAAGACATTAGCTATTGGAAAGGTGATTTAATGTTTTGTTATTAATCCAGTGTGAAATGTATAGGTATTGGTGGTACAATCCTAATGGTCTCTAATCCTGTTGATTAGGAGAGGTTAATCTGGGTTTATTAAGATTAAAGATTAGGAGTGGGGTATATTCTACCTGTGTTAGTCTCAGGTACGATCCTTATTGTAACAATCACGACCAAGATTATAACAACCAGGACCATGAGTATAACAACCACGACCATGATTATAACAACCAGGACCATGATTATAACAACCATGACAGTGATTATAACAACCATGACCATGATTATAACAACCAGGACCATGATTAAAACAACCACGACCATGATTATAACAACCAGGACCATGATTATAACAAACAGGACCATGATTATAACAACCATGACCGTGATTATAACAACCAGGACCATGATTAAAACAACCAGGACCATGATTATAACAACCACGACCATGATTATAACCACGACCATGATCATAACAACCACGACCATGCTCATAACAACCACGGCCATGATTATAACAACCACGACCATGCTTATAACAACCACGACCATGATTATAACCATGACCATGATTATAAAAACCACGACCATGATTAAAAGAACCACGACCATGATTATAACAACCAGGACCATAATTATAACAAACAGGACCATGATTATAACAACCACGATCATGATCATAACCAGGACCATGATTATAACAACCACGACCATGCATATTAACCACGACCATGATTATAACAACCACAACCATGATTATAACAACCGACATGATCATAACAACCACGACCATGATTATAACAACCAGGACCATGATTATAACAACCAGGACCATGATCATAACAACCACGACCTAATGCTAACAATAGCCAGTGCATTATAAACCAGGACCATGATTAAAACAACCACAACCATGATTCGAACAACCGATCATGATTATAACAACCAGGACCATGATTATAACAACCACGACCATGATCATAACACCAGGAACATGATCATAACAACCAGGACCATGATTATAACAACCAGGACCATGATTATAACAACAAGGACCATGATTATAACAACCACGACCATGATCATAACAACCAGGACCATGATTATAACAACCAGGACCATGATTATAACAACCACGACCATGATTATAACAACCAGGACCATGATTATAACAACCAGGACCGCGATTATAACAACCACGACCATGATCATAACAACCACAACTATGATTATAGCAACCACGACCATGATTATAACCATGACCATGATTATAACAACCACGACCATGCTTATAATAACTAGGACCATGATTATAACAACCAGGACCATGATTATAGCCACGACCGTCAGTTATAACCACGACCATGATTATAACAACCACGACCATGCTTATAATAACTAGGACCATGATTATAACAACCAGGACCATGATTATAACAACCACGACCATGATCATAACAACCAGGACCATGATTATAACAACCACGACCATGCTTATAATAACTAGGACCATGATTATAACATCCACGACCATGATCATAACAACCAGGACCATGATTATAACAACCACGATCATGATTATAACAACCACGACCGTGATCATAACAACCAGGACCATGATTATAACCATGACCATGATTATAACAACCACGACCATGATTATAACAACCACGATCATGATTATAACAACCAGGACCATGATTATAACAACCACGATCATGATTATAACAACCACGACCGTGATCATAACAACCAGGACCATGATAATAACAACCATGACCGTGATTATAACAACCATGACCGTGATTATAACAACCAGGACCATGATTATAACAACCATGACCATGATTATAACCATGACCATGATTATAACAACCACGACCATGCTTATAATAACTAGGACCATGATTATAACAACCACGACCATGATTATAACCACAACCATGATTACAACCACGACCATGATCATAACAACCTCGACCATGATTATAACAACCACGACCGTGATCATAACAACCAGGACCATGATTATAACCACAACCATGATTATAACGACCACCAGATCATAACAACCTCGACCATGATTATAACAACCACGACCATGATCATAACAACCACAACCATGATTATAATAACCGACCATGATTATAACAACCACGACCATGACTATAACACCACAACTATGATTATATCACCCGACCATGATTATAACTAGCACGACCATGATTATAACAACCACGACCATGAATATAACGACGACCATGATTATAACGACCACGACCATGATTATAACGACCACGACCATGATTATAACGACCACGACCATGATTATAAGAACCACGACCATGATTATAACCACCACGACCATGATTATAACCACGACCATGATTATAACAACCACGACCATGATTAAAACAACCACGACCATGATTATAACCACGACCATGATTATAACCAGGACCATGATTATAACAACCAGGACCATGATTATAACAACCACAACCATGATTATAACTCAGCGACCATGATTATAACACCACAACTAAGATTACACCAACCGACCATGATTATAACCACGACCATGATTATAACAACCACGACCATGATTTAAACAACCACGACCATGATTATACCAGGACCATGATTATAACCACGACCATGATTATAACAACCATGACCGTGATTATAACCGGACCATGATTAAAACAACCAGGACCATAATTAAACAGGACCATGATTATAACAACCAGGACCATGATTATAACAACAACGATCATGATTATAACCCACGACCATGATTATAACGACCACGACCATGAGTTATAACAACCACGACCATGATTATAACGACACGACCATGATTATAACGACACGACCATGATTACAACGACCGACAATGATTTTAACGACCACGACCATGATTAAACTACCCGACCATGATTATAACCGACCATGATTATAACCACGACGATGTATAACCGACCATGATTATAACAACCACGACCATGATTATAACCACGACCATGATTAACAACCACGACCACCAGTTAAAACAACCACGACCTGATTAAATAACCACGACCATGATTATAACACCAGGACCATGATTATAACAACCGACCATGATTATAACTAGCACGACCATGATTATAACAACCACAACAGATTACACCAACCGACCGCTGATTATAACAACCACGACCATGATTATAACAACCACAACCGCATTATAACAACCACAACAATGTAACCGACCATGATTATAACAACCGACCATGATTATAACAAACGACCAAGATCATAACCACGACCATGATTATAACAACCACGACCATGATTATAACAACCACAACCGCCATCATAACCACGACCATGATTATAACAACCGACCGCCAGTTATAACAACCACGACCATGATCATAACCACGACCATGATCAAAACCACGACCATGATTATAACAACCGACCATGAATATAACAACCCCGACCGCGATTATAACAACTGACCGCCAGTTATAACCACAACCATGATCATAACCACGACAATGATTATAACTACCACGACCATGATTATAACAACCACAACCATGATTACCAGCAAACCATGATTATAACGACCATGATTATAACCACAACCGCCATTATAACGACCGACCATTATAACCACGACCATGATTATAACACGACCACCGTTATAACAACCACGACCATGATTATAACTAGCACGACCACCAGTTATAACAACCACAACTAAGTTTACACCAACCGACCATAATTATAGCAACCACGACCATGATTATAACAACGACCATGATTATATCAACCGACCATGATTATAACAACCGACCATGATCCGCCGACCATGATTATAACAACCACGACCATCAGTTATAACACCACAACCGTCATCAAACCACGATCATGATTATAACCAACCGACCATAATTATAGCAACCGACCATGATATAACCACGACCATGATTATAACAACCACGACAATGATCGCACTAACACGACCTTGATTATAACAACCCCGACCTTGATTTATAACTACGACCATGATTATAACAACCACAACCATGATTATATTAACCACGACATGATTATAAAAACCCCGACCATGATTATAACCATGACCATGATTATAACAACCACGACATGATTATAACAACCACGACCGCAGCAGTCATAACCCACGACCATGATTATAACAACCGCGACCATGATTATAACAACCAAACCATGATTATAACCCACGACCGCCAGTTATAACATACGACCGCCAGTTATAACAACCACGGCCGCCGATTATAACAACCACGATAACGGTTATAACCAAGACCATGATTATAACAACCACGACCATGATTATAACAACCCGACCATGATTTATAACGACCACGACCATGATTATAGCAAGACCATGATTATAACAACCACGACCGCCAGTTATAACAACCACGACCATAGTTGCCGCCCACGACCATGATCATAACCATGATTATAACCGCACGACCATGATCATAACCGCCAGTTATAGCACGACCATGATCGCAAGCCATGATTATAACCGACCATAATGATCATAACCATGATTATAACCATGATTATAGCCACGACCATGATCGCAACCGCGGTTATAACCACTACCATGATGCTAGCCATGATTCTCGCCACGACCATGATTATAACAGCACGACCTTGATTACCAACAACCACGACCGCGGTTATAACAACCCGACCATGATTGCATAACAACTACGACCATGATTACAACCACGCGACCCATGATTATAGCAACCACGACCATGATTATAACAACCGCTGACCATAATTATAACAACCACGACCATGATTATAGCCAGACCATAGTTATAACAACCACGACCATGATTATAACAACCACGACCATGATTATAACAACCACGACCGCCTGATTATAACAACCAAGTCCATGATTATAACAACCACGGCCGTAATTTTATAATAACCCGCGACCATAATTACCCAACGACCGACCATTATTATAACGACCACGACCATGATTATAACAACCACGACCATAATTATAACAACCACGACCATGATTATAACCGACCATGATTATAACAACACGACCGCCCAGTTACAACAACCGGCCATGATTATAACCACGACCATGATTATAACAGCGACCATGATTATAACAACCACGACCGCGATTATAATAACCCGACCATGATTACCAACAACCCGACCATGATTATAACCGCCTGACCGCCAATTATAACAACCGCGGCCATAATTATAACGACCGCCAATTATAACGACCGACCATAATTATAACGACCACGACCGCCAGTTATAACACGACCATAATTATAACGACCACGACCGCGGTTATAACAACCACGACAATGATTATAACACAACTTCGCCAGTTATAACAACCAAAACCATGACTATAACAACCGCGAGCCATGATTATGGCCGACCATGATCATAACCACGACCGCCAGTTATAACAACCACGACCGCCAGTTATAACAACCAGAACGCATGCTTATAATAACTGGGACGCGATGATTATAACAACCACGACCATGATTATAACAGCCACGACCATGCTTATAACAACCACGTATAATTATAACAACCATGACGCCAGTGAAGCCACGACCATGATTATAACAGCGACCGCCGGTTATCAACTAGCACAGCCATAATTATAACAACCACAGCTATGATTATATCTTTACGACCGCGGTTATAACCACAACCATGATTATAACGACCACGACCGTATAACCACGACCATGATTGTAACCAGACCATGATTATAACAGCCACGACCTTGATTATAACAACCCCCGACCATGATTATAACCACGACCGCCAGTTATAACAACCACGACCATGATTATAACCACGACCATGATTATAACCCGACCGCCAGTTATAACATACGACCATGATTATAACAACCACGACCTTGTTTATAACAACAACGACCATGATTATAACCGGACCATGTTATAACAACCCACGACCATGATTATAACTAGCGACCATGATTACCAACAACCACAACTAAGTTTACCAGCACGACCATGATTATAGCAACCACGGCCAGTTACTAACAACCCACGACCGCAGATTATAACAACCACGACCATGATTATAACAACCACAACCATAGTCATAACAACTTCCGAAAGCCATGATTATAACAACCCGACCATGATTATAACAACCGACGCAGTCATAGCGGCCATGATTACTTAACAGCCACGATATGATTATAACAGCCACAACCGCAGTCGTAACCACGACCATGATTATATAACAACCACGACCGCATGATTATAACAACCACGACCATGATTATAACAGCCACCGCCATGATGTAGCACGACCGCTGATAACAACGCCACGACCATGATCATAACAACCACTACTTGATTATAACAATCCCAACCATGATTATAACTACACGACGCGGTTATAACAGCCACAACCATAGGTTATAACAACCACGACGCCAGTTATAAAACCCCGACCATGGATTGATTATAACAACGACCATGATTATAACAACCGACCGCCAGTTATAACAACCACGACCATGATCACAACCACGACCGCAGTTATAACCAGCACGACCATGATTTAACAACACAACCATGATTATAACAAAGCCGCCATGATTATAACCACGACCATGATTATAACAACCACGACCGCAGTTATAACGACCACGACCATGATTATAACACGACCGCCAGTTATAACAACCACGACCATGATTATAACAACCGACCATGATTATAACGACGACCACCAGTTATAACCTGACCATGATTATAACAGCCACGACCAGATTATAACAACCACGACCATGATTATACCACAACCGTTATAACCCGACCATGATTCCGACATGATTATAACCACGACCATGATTATAACCACGACTGATTATACACCCGACCATGATTATAACAACAACGACCGCGATTATAACAACCGACCACGATTATAGCACCAGGACGCAATTATAACAACCACGACCATGATTATAACTAGCACGACCCCCGATTATAACTAGCGACCATGATTATAACAACCGACTAAGTTTTACCAACCCGACCATGATTATAGCAAACACGACCGATTATAACACCACGACCGTTATATCAACCACGACCACGATTATAACAACCACGACCATGATCATAACCACGACCATGATTATAACAACCACGACCATGATTATAACAACCCTACGCGTCATAACCACGATCACCAGTTATAACAACCACGACCATAATTATAACAACCCGACCATGATCACCACGACCACCAGTTATAACAGCCACGACCATGATCATAACAACCACGACCATGATTATAACAACCCCGACCCAGTTATAACAACTACGACCATGATTATAACAACCACAACCATGATTATAACAACCCGACCATGATTATAAAAACCCCGACCATGATTATAACCACGCCAGTTAATAACCACGACAATGATTATAACAACCACGACCATGATTATAACCACAACCACGATTATAACAACCACGACCATGATTTAACCAAACCGCCAGTTAACAACCACGACCATGATTATAACAACCACGACCGATTATAACAACCACGACCATGATTATAACAACCACGACCATGATTATAACCAAGACCATGATTATAACAAACGACACCATGATTATAACAACCACGACCATGATTATAACAACCACGACCATGATTATAAACAACGACCTTGATTATAACAACCACGACCATGATTATAGCAACCAGGACCATGATTATAACAACCACGATTCATGATTATAACTAGCACGACCATGATTATAACAACCACAACTAAGTTTACACCAACCACGACCATGATTATAGCAACCACGACCATGATTATAACAACCACGACCATGATTATATCAACCACGACCATGATTATAACAACCACGACCATGATCATAACCACGACCATGATTATAACAACCACGACCATGATTATAACAACCACAACCATGATCATAACCACGATCATGATTATAACAACCACGACCATAATTATAGCAACCACGACCATGATCATAACCACGACCATGATTATAACAACCACGACAATGATCATAACAACCACCATTGATTATAACAACCCCGACCTTGATTATAACAACTACGACCATGATTATAACAACCACAAACCATGATTATAACAACCACGACCTTGATTATAAAAACCCTGACCATGATTATAACCATGACCATGATTATAACAACCACGAATGATTATAACAACCACAACCATGATCATAACCACGACCATGATTATAACAACCACGACCATGATTATAACAACCAAAACCATGATTATAACCACGACCATGATTATAACAACCACGACCATGATTATAACAACCACGACCATGATTAACAAATAACTACGCGATTATAACCAAGACCATGATTATAACAACCACGACCATGATTATAACAACCACGACCATGATTATAACGACCACGACCATGATTATAACCACGACCATGATTATAACAGCCACGACCTTGATTATAACAACCCCGACCTTGATTTATAACTACGACCATGATTATAACAACCACAACCATGATTATAACAACCACGACTTGATTATAAAAACCCCGACCATGATTATAACCACGACCATGATTATAACAACCACGACCATGATTATAACAACCACGACCCAGCATCATAACCACGACCATGATTATAACAACCACGACCATGATTATAACAACCAAACCATGATTATAACCCACGACCGTCAGTTATAACAACGACCGCCAGTTATAACAACCACGACCGCTGATTATAACAACCACGACCACGATTATAACCAAGACCATGATTATAACAACCACGACCATGATTATAACAACCACGACCATGATTATAACGACCACGACCATGATTATAACAAGACCATGATTATAACAACCACGACCGCGATTATAACAACCACGACCATAGTTACCGACCACGACCATGATCATAACCATGATTATAACCGCACGACCATGATCATAACCGCCAGTTATACCACGACCATGATCGCAAGCCATGATTATAACCGACCATATGATCATAACCATGATTATAACCATGATTATAACCACGACCATGATCACAACCTGGTTATAACCACTACCATGATCCTAACCATGATTATAACCACGACCATGATTATAACACCACGACCTTGATTATAACAACCACGACCGCGATTATAACAACCCGACCATGATTATAACAACTACGACCATGATTACAACAACCGACCATGATTATAACAACCACGACCATGATTATAACAACCGCTGACCATAATTATAACAACCACGACCATGATTATAACCAGACCATAATTATAACAACCACGACCATGATTATAACAACCACGACCATGATTATAACAACCACGACCATGATTATAACAACCAAGTCCATGATTATAACAACCACGGCCGAATTTTATAATAACCACCACGACCATAATTACGGCCATTCATTATTATAACGACCCGACCATGATTATAACAACCACGACCATGATTATAACAACCACGACCATGATTATAACAACCACGACCATGATTACAACAACCACGACCATGATTATAACCACGACCATGATTATAACAACCACGACCATGATTATAACCACGACCATAGTTATAATAACCCGACCATGATTATAACAACCGACCATGATTAACCGCGGCCATAATTATAACAACCATGACCATAATTATAACGACCATAATTATAACGACCGACCATAATTATAACGACCACGACCGCGAGTTATAACCACGACCATAGTGCGGCCACGACGCGGTTATAACAACCACGACAATGATTATAACAACCCGCAACCATGATTATAACAGCAAGCCATGATTATAACAACCGCGGCCATGATTATAACAACCGACCGCCAGTCATAACCACGACCATGATTATAACAACCACGACCATGATTATAACAGCAAGACCGTAGCATAATAACTTCAGGACCGCCAGTTATAACAACCACGACCATGATTATAACCCGACCGGCGCCGCTAACAACCACGGCCATAATTATAACAACCGCGACCGCAGTCATAACCACGACCATGATTATAACAACAACGACCATGATTATAACCGCCCGACCATAATTACCAACAACCACAACTATGATTATATCACCCGCGACCATGATTATAACCTGGCCGCTGATTATGGACCACGACAAAGTATAGCTTGCGACCATGATTATAACCAAGACCATGATTATAACAGCCACGACGCGATTACTTAACAACCCCGACCGCCGATTGCCAGCACGACCATGATTGCAGCAACCGACCATGATTATAACCACGACCCATGATTATAACCACGACCATGATTATAACAACCACGACCATGATTATAACAACCGACCTTTGATTATAACAACAACGACCATGATTATAGCCAGCACCATGATTATAACAACCACGACCATGATTATAACTAGCACGACCGCCAGTTATAACAACCACAACTAAGTTTACCCAGCCACGACCATGATTGCCGCCAGCCGACCATGATTATAACAGCGACCGCCAGTTACTAACGCCACGACCATGATTATAACAACCACAACCATGATCATAACAGCACGACCATGATTATAACAACCGACCATGATTATAACAACCGACCATGATCCGCACACGACCATGATCTTAACAACCACGACCATGATTATAACATACAACCGCAGTCATAACCACGACCGCGGTTATAACAACCGACCATGATTATAACAACCACGACCATGATCGCCACGACCATGATAACAACAACCACGACCATGATCATAACAACCACTACCTTGATTATAACAATCCCGACCATGATTTCTTCGACCTTGATTACCAACAACCACAACCATGATTATAACAACCACGGCCTTGATTATAAAAGCCCCGACCATGGTTATAACAGCAGCCATGATTACATAACAACCCGACCATGATTATAACAACCACGACCATGATCATAACCACGACCATGATTATAACAACCACGACCATGATTATAACAACCAAGCCATGATTATAACCACGACCATACAATTATAACCACGACCAGCGGTTATAACAACCACGACCATGATTATAACGGCCGACCGCTGATTATAACCACGACCGCCCAGTTATAACGAAACCCGACCATGATTATAGCAACCACGACCATGATTATAACAACCCGACCGCCCAGTTATAACGACCACGACCGCCCAGTTATAACCACGACCGCCAGTTATAACAGCCCGACCTTGATTATAACAACCCCGACCAGGTTATAACCACAACTAAAGATTACACCAACCACGACCATGATTATAACCACGACCATGATTATAACAACCCGTCCATGATCATAGCCCGACCGCAGTTATAACAACCACGACCATGATTATAACAACCACGACCGCCAGTTATAACAACCGACCATGAAAATAACAGCCACAACCGCAGTCATAACCACGACCGCCGTTTATAACAACCACGACCATGATTATAACAACCACGACCATATTGATCATAACCACGTGGCCATGATTATAACAACCACGACCATGATTATAACAGCCACGACCTTGAATACGCAACCCCGACCATGATTATAACAACCCCGACCATGATTATAACAACCGACCATGATTATAACAAAACCGACCGCCAGTTATAACAACCACGACCACCAATTATAACAACCCGACCATGGTTATAACAACCACGACCAACAGTCATAACCGCGGTTATAACCGCGACCGCCTGATGACGATCCTCGCCGCCGTGATTATAACCACGACCGCCAGTCATAACCGCCAGTTATAACCCACGACCATGATCATAACCGCCAGATATAACCATGATTATAACCGACCATGATCAACAACCGAGTTATAACCACGACCTGATCATATACCGCCAGTTATCACGACCATGATCATAACCATGATTATAACCACGACCATGATCATAACCATGATTATAACCACGACCATGATCATAACCATGATTATAACCACGACCATGATTATAACAACCACGACCTTGATTATAACAACCACGACCATGATTATAACAACCACGACCATGATTATAACAACTACGACCATGATTACAACAACCACGACCATGATTATAACCACGACCATGATTATAACAACCATGACCATAATTATAACAACCACGACCATGATTATAACAACCACGACCATGATTATAACAACCACGACCATGATTGTTATAACCACGACCAACATTATAACAAACTAACGACCATGATTATAAAAACCATGACCATGATTATAACAACCACGACCATAATTACAACGACCACGACCATGATTATAACGACCACGACCATGATTATAACAACCACGACCATAATTATAACAACCACGACCATGATTATAACAACCACGACCATGATTATAACAAACTACCACGATTATAACAACTACGACCATGATTACAAATAACCACGACCATGATTACAACAACCACGACCATGATTATAACAACCACGCACTATGATTATAAAAACCACGACCATGATTATAATAACCCTAACTCATAATCCACGACCATGATCATAACAACCATGACCATAATTATAACCATGACCATAATTATAACGACCATAATTATAATGACCACGACCATGATTATAACCACGAATTAATTATAACGACCACGACCATAATTATAACGACCACGACCATGATTATAACCACGACCATGATTAGAACAACCACGACAATGATTATAACAACCACAACCATGATTATAACAATCACAACCATAATTATAACAACCATGACTATGATTATAACAACCACGACCATGATCATAACCACGACCATGATTATAACAACCACGACAATGATTATAACCAAGACCATGCTTATAATAACTAGGACCATGATTATAACAACCAGGACCATGATTATAACAACCACGACCATGCTTATAACAACCACGCCATGATTATAACAACCACCGATTCATGATCATAACCACGGCAATGATTATAAAACCACGACCATGATTATAACAACCACGACCTTGAATATAACAACCCACCATGATTATAACAACCCCGACCATGATTATAACACCCGACCATGATTATAACAAACCCGACCATAATTATAACAACCACGACCATGATTATAACAACCACAACTATGATTATATCACCCACGACCATGATTATAACTAGCAGAGACGATTATAACCATGACCATGATTATAACGACCACGACCATGATTATAACGACCACGATAATAATTATAACCGATCACCATGATTACAACCACGACCATGATTATAACGATCACGACCATGATTATAACGACCACGACCATGATTATAACGACCACGACAATGATTATAACGACCACAATAATTATAACAACCACGACCATGATTATAACAACCACGACCATGATTATAACGACCCGACCATGATTATAACAACCACGACCATAATTATAACAACCACGACCATGATTATAACTAGCACGACCATGATTAGAACAACCACAACCATGATTATAATAACCACAACCATGATTTTAACAACCACGACCATGATTATAACAACCACGACCATGATTATAACAAACACAACCATGATTATAACAAACACAACCATGATTATAACCCCACCATGATTAAAACAACCACGACCATGATTATAACAACCACAACCTATGATTATAACAACCTCAACCATGATTATATAGACACGACTGCATGATTATAACCACGACCATGATTATAAACAGCCACGTCCTGATTATAACAACCCGACCATGATTATAACATCCCGACCATAATTATAACAACTACTGACTATGATTATATCCACGACCATGATTATAACAACCAACCATGATTTATAACAACCACGACCTTGATTATAACAACCACGACCATGATTATAACAACCAGGACCATAATTATAACAACCACGACCATGATTATAACTAGCACGACCATGATTATAACAACCACAACCAAGATTACACCAACCACGACCATGATTATAACAACCACGACCAT